>NW_003852420.1:18711119-18718453 GCF_000181295.1 Otolemur garnettii | reverse complement strand
GAAAATATGATTTTGGGCTTGGTATCTATATCTTGGAGGTTAGGGCACCAACTACATACACCAAGGCTGGTGGGTTCAAACCCGGCCTGGGCCTGCTAAACAACAATGACAACTACAACTACAACAATGACAAATAGCCAGGCATTATGGCAAGGGCCTGCAGTCCCAGCTACTAGGGAGGCTGAGACAAAAGAATTGCTTAAACCCAAGAGTTTGAGGTTGCTGTGAGATGTGACACCACAGCACTCTACTGAGGGTGACATAGTGAGACTCATTCTCAAAAAAAAAAAGAAAATATGATATTGAATGGCTGTGTATTATTTGATCATAGGATATTCATAATTTATTCCCCCTACAGTTGGATATTTTATTTGCATCTAATTTTCTGTGCTTATAGCAAAACTGTAATGAACTTTACTCATGAATCTGATTATATCTTTATGATAAATCTGAAAAGTTGAATGCTGGGTCAAAGGGCATGTACACAGTCTGTTGGGTTTTTTTTTTTCAGACTCTCACCCTGTTGCCCTGGGTAGAGTGCCATGGTGTCATCATAGCTTACAGCAACCTCAAACTCTTGGACTCAAGAGATTCTCATGCCTCAGCTTCCCAAGTAGTTGAGACTACAGGCGTCCACTATAACACCTAGCTAGTTTTTCCTATTGTTAGTAGAGCATGGGATCTCACTCTTGCTCAGGCTGGTTTCAAACTCCTCAGCTGAAGCCATCGACCTGCCGTGGCCTTCCAGAGTGCTAGGATTACAGGCATGAGCCACTGTATCCAGCCTGTCTTGGGCACTTTTAGGAAACCTCAGAATACCATCTTTCTGGTCAAGCCTTATACCCTCAAACTATAGATAAGGAAACTGCCATTCAGAAAGGGGAAAGGACTCATCATAGTCATACAGGACAATATAGCCTGGTGGGTAAGAACAGGTTCTAGAGTCAGGGAGTTCAAATCCTGTTTTTGCCACTTACTTTGCTGTGTGCCCTTGGACATATTACTTAATATCTCTGTGCTTCAGTCTCCTTGTCTGTTAAATGTCAATATCAGGCCCAGTACAATGGCTCACACCTGTAATCCTAGCATTATGGGAGGCCAAGGTTGGTGGATCACCTAAGCTCAGGAGTTAGAGACCAGCTGGAGCTAGAGTGATACCCCGCCTCTAAAATAGCTGGGCACTGTGGTGGGCTCCTGTAATCCCAGCTACTAAGGAGGCTGAGGCAAGAGAATCTCTTGAGCCCAAGAGTCTGAGGTTGCTGTGAGCTATGACACTACAGTACTCTACTGGGGGCAACAAGTGAGACTCTGCCTCAAAAACAAAAAAAAAAAAGCTAGGTTTTGTGGTGGGCACCTGTCGTCCAAGCTACTTGGAAGACCGAGGCAAGAGGATCACTTGAGCCCAAGAGTATGACACCATGGTACTCTACCAAGGGTGCTAAAGTGAGACTCTATCTGAAAAATGAAAAAATAGGGCGGTGCCCATAGCTCAGTGGGTAGGGCGCCAGCCACATACACCCAGGCTGGTGGATTTGAACCTGGCCTGGTCTAGCTAAACAACAAAGACAACTGCAACAAAAACACAGCCAGGAGTTGTAGCAGGTGCCTGCAGTCCTAGCTACTTGGGAGGCTGAGGCAAGAGAATCACTTGAGCCCAAGAGTTTGAGGTGCTGTGAGCTGTGATGCCACAACACTCTACCAAGGGCAACAAAACAAAATGAGACTCTGTCTCAAAAAGTAAATAAATAAAACAAAACAGATAAAATGTCAATATCTACCTTACAGGACTGTTGTAAGTATAAATGAAGATAATGCCTAGAGAGCTAAGATGCTAAGCTGGGCCTGGCCTCAATTTGGTGAGATGACCCACAGTATCAGGTGTTTGGTGGGCACTGAATAAATTACAGTGCTTATTATTACTCCCACCACTGCTTCTTTGAGAGATCCAGGGGCCTCAAATCCCTGGCAAGTGGCCACTGGGCCTCCACCTAGGTACCTCTGGGACGGGCAGTCACTTAGTCACTTGCAGGTGAGGAACTCAGTGGGGAAAGGTTGAGGGGAATTGTGGAAAGATGTACTCACCCCTGCCAATCCCTGGTTCCCTAGGGACCTCTCCAGCCTGTCCAGTGATGGTTTCCTTCCCCCAGCGAGGGGGCCACACCCAGAACCGACCGAGCCCACCTGCCAGTCCGTATGCAACAGCTTTAGTTATAAACCCTGGTCCCAAAGCAGGTGGCTGGCACCTCTGCCCCAGCCCTGGTTCCAGGCCCTCCTCCCTGGTTCTTAAACCCGCCCAGAAGGTGACAAGTCTGGCCCTGTGCCCACTCCGGTTCCAGCTGGGAAGGCCTGGCAGACATCAAAACTCCAGTTCCATAAAACACACACAAACAAGAACTTGTCATCCCTCTGGTCGCCGTCTTTGCCTCCAACCACCCAAGTGGTGGGGGATACAGGCTCTTACCTGGAGCCTCTCATCACAGATACCAGATACTGATACCAGATGCTGCAATCGAAGATTCTTCCCTTAAGCTTAAAATCTGTGCTGTGGCCAGGCTTGGTGGCATACACCTGTAATCCTAGCAGTCTGGGAGGCTGAGAAGAGTGGCTTGCTTGGGCTTAGGAGTTTCAGACCAGCCTGAGCAAAAGTGAGACCCTGTCTCTACCAAAAATAAAAAAAACAAGTTGGGCATTGTGGTGGGCACCTGTAGTCCCAGGGGAGTCCCGTGGGAGGCAAAGGCAAAAAGATTGCTTTCGCCCAAGAGTTTGAGGTTCTGTGAGCTATAATGATGTCATGGCATTTTACCAAGGGGGACAAAGTAAAGTAAAACTCTATCTCAAAAAGGAAAAAAAATATTGGGTGGCACCTGTAGCTCAAAGAAGTAGGACGCCGTCTCCATATGCCAGAGGTGGCGGGTTCAAACCCAGCCCCAGCCAAAAACTGAAAAAAAAAAAATCTGATCTAAAAAATCTGTGCTGAAGGCTGGGTAAGGTGGCTCATGCCTATAATTCTAGCACTCTGGGAAGCTGAGGCAGGCGGATCACCTGAGCTCACAAGTTCAAGACCAGCCTGAGCTAAAGCAAGACCCCGTTTCTAAAAAAATAGCCAGGTGTTATGGCAGGCGCCTATAGTCCCAGCTACTTGGGAGGGTGAGGCAAGAGAATCACTTGAGCCGAAGAGTTTGAGGTTGCTGTGAGCTGTGATGCCATGGCACTCTACCAAGGGCGACAAAATGAGATTATCTCAAAAAGAATAATAAAATAAAATACCTGTGCTGTGCAAATGCTCTGGAAGTGCTGTGGGGCTCTCCATCAATTGCCTGTGCTCCAGGGGAAGCCCAGAGAAAGCTGTCCCTGCTGGTTCCCCCTCTCAGATGGGAGGAGGACTTCCCTCATTGACCTGTGGTGGCATTAGGTGAGGTCATGTGCAGGAAGCCCAGTGTTTGGCACATAGTAGGCACTCTGTCAGTGGGGTTACTTCTCTGTCCCGGGTTCCCAGTAGGACCTAATTATGCTGTGATGTTGAGTCATAGAACTTCATATCTGGAAGGGGCTTCAGCAAGCCCCAGAACAAGTAGCCTATACCCAGGATGGGAATCCCCTTGAAAATATGCCCCAGTGATCATTCAGTTTCTGTTGGGTGGGTGAGCCCACCATTTCCTGGGTGGCTTGCTCCATCTTTGTGCAGCTGAAAGGGACCCTGTCCTGCTGGCCTTGAGGGACAGGACCTAGATCCCCAGATGCCCTGCCCATGGCCAGGTGTCCTGGGGCAATGTTCCCTCCAGAAAGCATGGATACCAAAGGGACTTATATTATGGGGAAAACAGGCAAATGAAGGCCCTGTTGCCACCTCAAACATGGCTGTTGCAATATGTGTTTAAGCTGTAAACGGCTGAGGGGCCACACGTCTGGCACGTCCTGCCACCCCTCCCCACCAAGTCCAATTCCTGAGACACTGGACACTTTGAGAAGCTAGTCAGGTTTGCCTTGCTGTCCCATTCTTTGTCCTCATGTCCAGGACCTGGCAGGTGTACCAATGGCCACATAATGGACTACAAAGCTTCCATGATGGAATTCCAGGTGTTGGAGGCCTGACTGCCAGCTCTACCCTGCAGTTTGCCTTTTCCTTTCTTCTCTGCCGGACCTCATGCCACCTCTCTCAGAATGGCAATAGTCAGGAAAAAATTTAAGTGTCTAGTAAATGGGGGAAAGGCGTGGTAATGGACTCATGGAATGTCCATTCAGTGGATTAATCCTAAGTATGAAATGTGAGGTTTGCAAGGAGTTTATAAATGTCTGGGAAATGCTTCTGCTATCCTGATAAATGAAAAAAGCAGGATATAAAATTGTATGTGCAGTATGATTTCAACTACGCAAATGAATTGAAGTGGTCAAGGAGAAAACAAATAGAAGAGAATGCATCCTGTGTAGTTCACTGGGCTGACTGGCTTCCCTTTGAACCTCAACTGGGTGCATAAGATGGCCTGACATGGCTGAGTTCCACCTCTGAGCTAAACGGACGCCATAGTCAGGCACCTCTACCTGCATCTCACCCATCTCTTCTGCCTTCTTTCCAGGACAGTGGGGGAGGAGTCCCTGTTCTTTGTCCTATCTCTTGCTCATCCCTCCCTGTTGACCCCCTGGTTCTGTCCCCTCCATGACTACTCTGTTTCTCATTCCCCTACACTCTGACTCTACCTCCTGTTCACTCCTCAATCCACTCCCTGTGGCTTCAGTCCCCCAAACTCCTGCTCTTGTTAAGGTCCCTGGCAACCTCCATGTCACCCTGTGTAGGGGACACTTCTCTGCTCTTCCTCCAGCTGGTCTGCAGCTTGTCAGTCTGACACCTCCCTCTTTCCTCTCTCTGCTGCCTCAGCCTTCCCAGAGTAGTCCTGGCTTCCCTCCTGCCTCACTGGCCACTCTCTCTTTGTCATTTGTGGCCGGCTTCTCCTCTTTAAACCACTTTCTAGAGCCAGGAATTTTTTTTTTTCTTTTTTTTTGAGCCTCACTCTGTCACCCAGTGTAGAGTGCTGTGGTGTCATCATAACTCACATCAACCGCAGTCTTTTGGGCTCAAGTGATTCTCTCTCCTCAGTCCCCTGAGTAGCTGAGACCATAGGTGGGAGCCATCATGCACAGCTAATTTTTCTGTTTTTTCTAAAGATGAGGTCTCTGTCTTGCTTTGGCTGGTCTTCAACTCTTGACCACAAGTGATTCTCCTACATCTGCCTCCCAGAGTATTAGGATTACAAGTGTGAGCCACACTACACCTGGCCTAGACCCAAGGGTTCTTAACTTTTTGGTTCTAGGCCAGCTTTTTTCCTTTCTGTAGTTCCTGCCCCTGTATCTCACCTGGTCCCATGAACTTAAATATTATCTAAATGCTGATGACTCTTTGGCTCCAGCCCCAACTGCTACCCTGGGGTCCACACTTAAATGTCAATTGTCTCTTTGAATTTTCCACTTGGATAATTCATCGCCATTTCAAACTGAGCATGTCCAAAATGAACTCTTCGTTTCCCCTAAAACTGGTCTCTTTACTTTCTGACCACCCCCAACCCCGTCTTTCCTGTCCTGTTAAATGGTGCCACCATTTGTCCTATAAATAAAACCAGAAATCAGGAGGTGAAATTGACTTCATATTTGTGATCTCCCATTTCCAACCAAGGGGATTTGACTCTTGGAAACTCCATCAAGCCTATCCTTTTCTTTTCTCCTATGTCCTATGCTGTTTCCATTCTCATCTAAGCCACCATAATCACTCAGAAACTGGTTTATTAACCCCTTAATTCATTTTTTTTTTTGAGACAGAATCTCATTATGTTCCCTTGGGTAGAGTGCTATGGCATCACAGCTCACAGCAACTTCAAACTCTTGGGCTTAAGCGATTCTCTTGTCTCAGCCTCCCAAGTAGCTGGGACAACAGGGGCCCACAACAACACCCAGCTATTTTTCTTGTTGCAGTTGTCATTATTGTTCAGCAGGCTTTGGCCGGGCTTGAACCTGCCAGCCTCAGTGCATGTGGCTGGTGGTGTAACCACTGTGCTAGGGGCCCTGAGCCCCTTAATTCATTTTCTACCATCTATTATTTTCTTTAAAATTAACAAAATTTAAGTTTCCTTATTTAATATATAATCTTTTATTGATTATACATATTTGGGAGATGCATGTGATATATATATGTATATTTTTTTGAGACAGAGTCTTACTGTGCCACCCTCAGTAGAGTACTGTGGCATCACAGCTCACAGCAACCTAAAACTCTTGGACTTAAGTGATTCTCTTGCCTCAGCCTCCCAAGTAGCTGGGACTGCAGGCGCCTGTCACAACATCCAGCTATTTTTTTGTTGTTGTTGCTATTGTTGTGGTCATTGTTGCTTAGCAGGCCCAGGCTGGGTTCGAATCCACCAACCCTGATGCAGGTGGCTGGTGCCCTAACCACTGAGCTATGGGTGCCAAGCCAAGAATGTTATATTTAAACCATCAGTTACCTGGGGGTGGTGCCTGTGGCTCAAGGAGTAGAGGGCCAGCCCCATATGCTAGAGGTGGTGGGTTCAAACCCAGCCTCAGCCAAAAACTGCAAAAAAAAAAAAAAAATCATCAGTTACCTTCAGCCCAGGAGTTTGAGACCACCCTGAGCAAAATCAAAAGCAAAACTGATGTTTACAAAAAATAGAAAAATTGAGCTGGTGCAGTGCTCATGCCTGTAATCCTACCATTCTGGGAGGCTGAGGCTAGTGGATTGCTTGAGTTCAGGAGTTCGAGAGCAGCCTGAGCAAGAGTGAGACCTCTGTCTCTACTAAAAATAGAAAAATTAGTCAAGCATTGTGGTGGGCACCTGTAGTCACGGCTACTTGGGAGGCTGAGGCAAGAGGATCACTTGAGCCAGGGAATCTGAAGTTGCTGTGAGCTATGATATTACAGCACTCAACTCCAGAGTGACAGAGTGAAACTCTGTCTCAAGAAAATAAAAAGAAAAGGAAAGAAAAAAAAAAAACCTAGCTGGGTGTGATGGTACACACCTGTAGTCCCAGTTACTCAGGAGGCAGATAGATCACTTGAGCCCAGAAGTTTGACATTGCTGTGAGCTATGACAATGCCACTGAACTCTAGCCAGCATGGCAGAGTTAGACTGTCTCAAAATTTTTTTTAAATAAGTAAATAGCTGGATGTAGTGACTCATACCTATAATCCTAGCATTTTGAGAGGCTGAAATAGGAAGATTGCTTGATCTCAGGAGTTCAAAACCAGCCTAAGCAAAAGCAAGACTCCATTTCTTTCTTTTTTTTTTTTTTTTGAGACGGAGCCTCAAGCTATCCCCCTGGGTAGAGTGCCAT
>NW_003852420.1:18706847-18711099 GCF_000181295.1 Otolemur garnettii | reverse complement strand
ATGGCATCACGCTCACAGCAACCTCCAACTTCTGGGCTCAAGCGAGTCTCCTGCCTCAGCCTCCCAAGTAGCTGGGACTATAGGCGCCCACCACAACGCCTGGCCATTTTTTGGTTGCAGCCATCATTGTTGTTTGGAGGGCCCAGGCTGGGGATTCGAACCCGCCACCTTCGGTGTATGTGGCTGGCGCCTTAGCCGCTTGAGCCACAGGCGCCGAGCCAAGACTCCATTTCTTAAAAAAAAATAGCCAGGTGTTGTGGTGGTTACCTGGCTAAGGCAAGAGTATTGCTTGAGCCTAAGTGTTTGAGGTGGCAGTGAGCTATGATGCCACAGTACTCTACCCAGGTCGACAGAGTGAGACTCTGTCTTTAAAATAAATAAATGAACAAACAAAACCTCAATTAGATTGTATTTGTATCACTTACCACTTGTAGTGTCCCACAGCTTGCAACTTGAAGGATAAAGTCCTGCCTGTAACACGCCCTGGCTCCTGCATGCCCTGACTCCTGCTGGCCACTCCAGCTTTACCTTGTCCATCTCCCTCCATCACTCAACAGATTCCAGTCATACTGACCTTCTCTCTTGCTAGAATATTATTCTTTTCTTTTTGTTAGACAGAGTCTTGCTTTGTCATCCTCGGTAGAGTGTCTTGGCATTATAGCTCACAGCAACCTCAAACTCTTGGGCTCAAGTGATTCTCTTGCCTCAGCTTCCCCAGTAGCAGGGACTACAGGTGCCCACTGTGACACCTGGCTATTTTTAGAAATGGGGTCTCATTCTGGCTCAGGCTGGTCTTGAACCCATGAGCTCAGGCAATCTATCCATCTGCCCTCCCAGAGTGTTAGGATTACAGGTAGAATATTATTCTTATTGGTCCATTAGGACCTTTTTTTTTTTTAGCTTTTGCCTTGCTGCCCTCTCTGAGGACTGTTGTTTTTTTTTTCTTGAGATAGAGTCTACTCAGTTGCCCTGGGTAGAGTGCTGTGGTGTCACAGCTCACAGCAAACTCAAACTCTTGGGATCAAGCAGTTCTCTTGCTTCAGCCTCCCAAGTAGCTGGGACTACAGGTGCCCACCACAACGCCTGGTTAGTTTTTATAGAGATGGCGTTTCCTTCTTGCCCAGACTGGTCTCAAACTCTTGAGCTCAGGCACTCTGCCTGCCTCGGCCTCCCAGAGTGCTAGGATTATAGTCGTGAGCCACTACACCAGGCCTTGTGGACCTTTCTGTCTGGAATTCTCTTCCCTTGGCTTTTTGAATAACTCAATTTAAATGATAACTCCTCAGAGAGGCCTCCCTATTTAAAGCAAACTTCTCTGCCAATTCCTCAAATTCTCCTTAGCCAGTTGCTTGTTTCTTTCATGATTTCTATGATGAAAAAAAAAGCCCTTTAGTTAAAAAAAATCGCTTCCTCTTGGAAGGCTTCCAGGAGTTCATCTCTGTTCAGTTTTCATCACGTTGGTCAATGTAGCAGCTTGAATGGGAGGAATGAAATTGTTTTTTTCACTTGGGTAAACAGTGTCTTCATTTCTTACAATCTATTATATAATTCTTACAACAATTTAATGCTTCATTCCTTCCTGAGTAGAACTTTATCCAGCATACGCTGTGTTCCTGAGCCAGATAGTTTGCAGCACAACAGGCTCTGGAAATGGGTGGCCCTGGGTTCAAATTAATCCCAGCCCTGCCAATTCCAAGCTGTATGACCTTGGTCATGCATTCCAGCTACCCACTGCTATGTGACAAATGACCTCAGAACTGAGTGGCTTAAAGCAATAATATTTATTTTGCAGTTTAGGGAGGGTTGTGAGACAGCTCGTTTCTGTTCTACTTGTCAGCCGGAGTGGCTCTGAAGCTGGGGGATGAATCATCTGAAGAGCCACTATCTCACAGGTCTAGTGGGCAGTGGAAACCAAAGCTGGAGTTGTTGGCTGGAACACCTCCACGTGGCCTCTCCATGAGGCCTGGGATTCCAACATGGTGGCTGGATTCCAAGGGTGAGTGGTCAGAGGTTGGGGGAGAGAGAGAGAGAGAGAAAGAGAGAGAATAATGACTATGTGAGTGAGCCGGGTAGAAGCCATACTGCCTTTATGACCTACCCTTGGAAGTTACAGAGTATTACTTCCACCATACTCTATTGGTTGAAGCAGTCACAAAGATCTTCTGAGGTTCAAGAGGAGGGAACATACGCCCTGACACTCAGTTGGAAGACTGTCAGTGTTACATTGTATTAATGTGAAGAGCAATTGGGATGAGATATATACTGGTGTGTATCTCTGGAAATCAGCTGCAAGAAACATCTTAACCTTTCTGAGACCTTTTTTTTGGTCCTTTGGGACAGAGTCTCAAGCTGTCCCCCTGGGTAGAGTGCTATGGTGTCATAGCTCACAGCAACCTCCCACTTGGGCTCAAGCAATCCTCTCACCTCAGTTTTTCTATTTTTGTAGAGACAGGGGGTCTTGCTTTTGCTCAGGCTGGGCTTGAACTTGTGAGCTTAAGCAGTCTAGCCACCTCAGCCTCTCAGAGTGGTAGGACTCTTATATTTTATTTATTTATTTTTTTTGAGACAGAGCCTCAAGCTGTCGCTCTGGGTAGAGTGCGTGGCATCACAGCTCACAGCAACCTCCAACTCCTGGGGTTAAATGATTCTCTTGCCTCAGCCTCCCAAGCAGCTGGGACTGTAGACGTCCACCACAACACCTAGCTATTTTTTTGGTTGTAGTTGTCATTGTTGTTTGGCAGGTCTGGGCTGGATTCAAACTTGCCAGCTCTGGTGTATGTGGCTGGTGCCTTAGCCACTTGAGCTACAGGCGCAGAGCCAACTCTTTTTTTTTATTAT
Organism: Otolemur garnettii; assembly: GCF_000181295.1. Lineage (NCBI taxonomy): Eukaryota > Metazoa > Chordata > Mammalia > Primates > Galagidae > Otolemur > Otolemur garnettii. The sequence continues at coordinate 18,708,261 of NW_003852420.1, read as the reverse complement.
TGACACAGCTCATTCTCTCACCTAGGGTAGATTGCCATGGGGTCATGGCTTACAAAAACCTCCATCTCCTTGGTTCAAGTGATCCTCTTGCCTCAGCCTCTCTAAGTAGCTAGGATTACAGATGCCCACCACAGTTCCTGGCTAGTTTTTCTATTTTTAGTAGAGAAGGGGTCTCTTGCTCAAGCTGGTCTAGAACTCCTGAGCTCAAGCAATTCACCTTCTTTGGCTTTCCAGAGTGCTAGGATTACAGGCGGGAGACACCATGCTTGGCTTGTCTGAGATCCTTTACTCAAGTGTTTTGGTTTTTTTTTGTTTGTTTGTTTTTTGAGACAGGAGCCTCAAGCTGTCCCCCTGGGTAGAGTGCCGTGGCATCTCAGCTCACAGCATCCTCCAACTCCTGGGCTCAAGCGAGTCTCCTGCCTCTACCTCCCAAGTAGTTTGGACCACAGGCGCCCGCCACAACGCCCGGCTATTTTTTGGTTGCAGCCATCTGGATTCGAACCCGCCACCTTGGGTGTACATGGCAGGCGCCTTAGCCACTTGAGCCACAGGCGCAGAGCCTACTCAAGTGTTGAGCACAGAGCCTGGCATGTATGAGTGCCAGTGGGTCAGATGGCTATAGGGCTTGCTGGAAACTCTCTTTGTAGCCAGTTCTGAACTCTCAGCAAGTCTTACCCATTCTGCATGCATCCCTGATTTGAGCCAACCCTAAGTCTGAGTCCCTACCTGGATCCTACCCAGACCTTCACTAGGCCTTTGTTGTTGAGGCTCCCCTGGGACTGCAGTGCAAGCTCCTGGCTCCTCAAATCCCAAGACCCTAACAGCGGGAAAGACTCTCAGGCCTCTGTTCTGCCCTGAGTGTTGGGGCTCAGGAGCCTAGGTGTAGCAGCGCCAGCGCTCAGACTCTTGGCTCAGTGGGGAGATGCAGGCTGCTCCAAACTCAGGACCACCGGTGTGGTCAAGGTTGTGTCAGGAGTGACTGAGCCTGCCTGGTCCAGTGTGTCTTGCTTGAATTCACACTATCCAGCACCTTCAAGCCCACATTCTGCATAGGGGAGAAACTGAAGCACAGAGAGGGAAACAGTTTTCAAGAGCTACACAGTATCAATCTGTGCCAGACCAGATGCGGCCAACTAAAGCTGGGGGCATCCAAGCTGGAAAGACTGTGTCATCTGTTACATTGGACCAGACCAGGTGGGGACTCTGAGGCTTAGAGAATGGGAAGGTCTGCCCTGGGTCACTGGCCCAGGGCTCCCACATCATTGCCTCACACCCTTGCTTCCATGGCATACCACCCCGTGTGTGATGAATCTTTTGTGGTCCATCTCCCCCCTATACTGGATGCTCTGTGAGGGCAGGAACCCCTGAGTGTCTTACCTGGTGCCTTTGTAAAGAATATGTGGGCTCGGCGCCT
>NW_003852420.1:18704745-18706564 GCF_000181295.1 Otolemur garnettii | reverse complement strand
AAAAAAAAAAAAAAAATATATATATATATATATGTGAAGAGTTGGGGGTGGGCTGGTGTTTTGCCAGGAGGGGGGTGGGACTGTCCCTGAAGAAGTGTTTGCCAGGAATCTGCTGAGTAGCTCTGCTCTTAACCTGTCTCTGTGGGGGTTGCCAGGAGTATCTGAGAGTGAGAACCACGCACCTGAATCAGATGCAGGCAGGCCTCAGATGAGAGGGGACACCTTGGGGGTGTATTTACTGCATGTGAGGGAGGTGGGACAGAAAAAGGAGAGAAAGAAGTGGACCTGGTCCCAGTGCTGTGTCTAGGGCAAGTGAAGAGGTGAAGGGAGAAGACTGGGGGATGGGGGGGAGGAAAGAGAAAATGGGCAGGAGGAAGAAAAGCAAGATATGGAAAAGGAGGGGAAAGTGGGAGAAGGAGGAAGAGAGGAAGGAGGGAAGGGGGAGCGCGCAGGGGGTAAACACAGCCCTGTCCACCTGGTGGCAAGGGGAGAGGCCACCCTGAGGCCTATGGGGCGGCCAAAGGACTTAACCTGGCTCTGCCCTGAGGTTGCTCGGGGATAGGGAGCAGAAGTGAGGCTCAGGGGAGGGGAAGGTGTGACAGACACCGGGAAAATCAAAGACCCGGCCAGAGCAAAGCCATGGACAGCCCGGGAAGAAACCACGCCCATCAGAGCTGGGGCTCCCGGTTCGTCCCAAAATGCTCTTGAAGGCAATGTGTGTGGGTTAAGGCAACTTGTGTGGGTTAGGGTAACTGTGCCCAGTTCATGCCAGCCCATCCGGGCCAAGACCTACACCCAAAGCATCTCTGGTCTGACACCTCCATTATAGCCACTCGGAGCCTGAAACTGGCGCGGGGGAGGAGGAATCACAGCCGGTCAGTGTGAGCAGAGTCCCCAAGCTCCCAGGGCTTCGCGGTCCCTATCCCAGCGGGAGGGAAGCTGAGGCACAGGAGGCGAAGCACGCCCTGGGGGTGTGAGCTCCGTCCGGCTTTGCCATTGACCACCAGCAAACTGCGTGTCCCCCTAGGCTTCAGTTTACTCTTCGGAGCGGTGGGATCATTGGTCCCCCTTGCAAGGTTGAGGGGGCGGAGTTCGCGCACGCTCCGCACCGGGCGAGGGGCGCGGCGCTCAGGGTGTGCATGCATGCGGGCTGCTGCGTCCCGAGGTCCGCCCGGCCTCTGCCCGGGGGTCCCCGGTCCCGCCGCTCACGCGGCCCCTGCCGGGACGCCGGGCGCTGGGACACCTCGGCCGGGTGCGCTCCGCTGGCTGGTAGGGAAGGGGGCGGCGGCGGAGCGGAGGAGGGAGCTCGGGCCGCGGCTGCCCGAGCCCGCCTGACCCTCGAGGGGGTCGCTGTTGCCTCGCAGATCCCTGCCTGCGTCCCTCCCCGCCGCTCCCGCCGCGTCCGCCTTTTGTTCGCGGAACCGCGCGCCCCCGAGCCGAGGCAGCGGGGCGGGGAGCTGGCGGGGCTGCGCGGGGGGCGGGCCGCGCCGGGCGGAGCCGGGGCCCGGGCCGCAGCCGGACTCCGAGCCCGAGGGAGCGGTAGGCGTGCAGGCAGCGGGGGCCCGGGCACGCTCCGGGGGCGCGGCGAGGCCGAGGGGGCGGGCAACGGGCGGAGCCGGAGCCGGAGCCGGGGCGCCTGGAGGCGGTCAGGCCGCTCTCTCCGAGCTAGGAGCAGTGGAGAGACCGTGCGGCGCGGGTCGGGACCGAAGCGCAGTGTTGGGGCTGCGGTGGGCGGAGAGGAGTCGCAGCCGGAGCGGCCAGAGCCGCTACAGGACCCTCCCCAGGGACGTCGAGGCCGGGCGGGCCCGGGCCATGCGCG
>NW_003852420.1:18693701-18704390 GCF_000181295.1 Otolemur garnettii | reverse complement strand
CCGCCGCCACCGCCGCCCAGCCTCACCGACAGCAGCTCGGAGGTGTCGGACTGCGCGTCGGAGGAGGCGCGCCTGCTGGGCCTGGAGCTGGCGCTGAGCAGCGACGCTGAGTCGGCGGCCGGGGGTCCGTCGGGGGCCCGCACCGGGCAGCCGCCCCAGCCCGCACCGTCCGCGCAGCAGCCTCCGCGGCCGCCCGCCTCCCCCGATGAGCCGTCGGTGGCCGCGTCGTCGGTGGGCAGCAGCCGCCTGCCGCTCAGCGCCTCCCTCGCTTTCTCCGACCTCACCGAGGAGATGCTGGACTGCGGGCCGGGCGGCTTCGTGCGGGAGCTGGAGGAGCTGCGCTCGGAGAACGACTATCTTAAGGTGGGGACACTGATGGGGGACAGGGAAGTCGCAGGAGGTGCCGGCTGTCACAGCCCCTTGGGCCTGAGGCACCAGCCAGCCTGCTTTCCCAGTGAACTAGCTGGAGAAAGGGGCCTAAACCCTTTGGGGACCACCCTGAGGTTGATTTAGGGCTTCTTTACCCTTCCGTCTTCACCCCCCAACTTTATTTGGGAGGCTGTCTCTTGAGGAGGAACCTGGATGAGGAGACAGGCTGAAGCGCCCAGATCTGGGGAGAGGGGGCTCAGGAAGCTCAGGAAGACTGTTTTGGAGGGTGCTTAGGTGCAATGCTTGGTCTGGGGGTGGGTAGTTAGAGAGGGGCTGCATCCCTGCTTTTTGCTGCTCAGGACTCCGACCCTAGGCTTCTTTCTGTGTCAGGTAGACCTGTGGCCTTCTGCTAAGGAGAGACCAGAAACGCCATCCTGAGCTGCAGGCCTGTCCCCGCCTGCCTTTTAGGGCGGGTCCAGTTTGAAAGCATGACATCTGGGAACATCCCCTTGGCTGGAGTCCACTTCCGCCCAGTCTAACGGTCTCAGAGCCTGGGAGAGTGATGTGGGAGAACGGGTTCAGAGGCAGCTTCCTGAATCCCAAGATGTTGTTTTCTGCCCTGTCTGGGACAGGTCTTGTGCACACAGCTGTCCCCTCGGCCCCTCCAGTGCCCATATCCTTCCCATGTTCCTGGGGAGAAGAGAGAAGCTGCCTGCCTGGCAGGGGCATTCCCTAAGCTTCTCTGGGAGAGCAAGTTTTGGCTTCACCCTTTCAGTGGACACAGGCACCCAAGGGATGCAAGCCAGCCTTTGTCTACCTACTGCCTGGCACCATGGCAGCTTTAGGGACAGCCCAACCCTTGTGTGTTGACCTCCGCCCTGGAGGCTGGGAGCTTCTCCTGCCAGTGGCCAGGCACGAATTTGGAAGAGACTGAAATGTTGCCTACTCTTGCCAGTTGATGGCCTGGCACAACCCCCAGAGAGCCCCTGGCCGAGAGCCTCTGGTTAATAGCACTCTGCTGATTTGTGTCCGCCCCATAGCACTTAACTTTTAACTTTTCGTTGTGGCTCTTCTGTCCACATTAGAGTGTTGGGTTTTGGCTCTGTTGTGTCTCTCTCTTATTATTTCCCCCCAGGATCTGCTATCCAGCAATGTATGCAGGAAATGCTTATGGTATAGAAGGACAAGGTCTGTCTGAATTAGGATAATCTACCCCTTCAGTCTTTAGTCTTTCCCCAAGCCTCAGTCCCCTCATCTGTTAAATGGGAGGGTGAGTCTTCCCAAAGACATTGGAGAGTTCATTCAGCTCTTACAGAGGCGAGGTCTAGTGGAAGGTGAGAGGAGGGAGAAGACAAGCCAGGAGGGTCTTTTGCTCCTGCCTTCTCAGTACTCTGAGCTGATTCCAGTGCTCACTGCCTGAGTTGACTCCCAGCTTCTCACCCCTGCCTCCTGGTGCCTGTGTAGTCTGGTGAGGGTCATAGAGCTTTGCATTAGGATCTCTCATGCATCTGTCCCTGTGGGCCTCTGTCCATCTTAGGAGGTGATCCTGTTCTGCCCTGAAGTCTGTTTGAGCCACTCATGGCTGTTTAGATTGGGAAATGGTCCCAGGAGGCTGGGGGTGGAGCCCATGGTCTCACAGGAGGCAGGGCCCAGCAGGGGACATCTCTCTGCCTGGGCCAGGCCTGGGCCTTTAATTTCTACCATTCATTCAGTGGTTCAGTCTTCATAAGCAAGTCTTCATGAGGCTGCTGTTGGATCTGAGGTCTGTAGCTCCCCGACTCTGTGATCTTGGGCAAGTTTATTTAATATCTCTAGACCTCAGTTTCCTAATTTGGAAAAATGGGACCATAACACACTTTCCAACCTCAAGGGTTAAGTGAGATAATGCCTGCAAACACTACTAGAGCAGAGTGGAATGTAGTGAACCTCAGATGAAGTAGCTGTGATCACTGCTATTCTCATTGGAGTGGTACATGTTTCCATGTGCACCTGTCATGTTCTCTTGTGGGTTCTGTGGGTGCAGAATAGATCCTGTTCTCCACCCAAAGCAGACTGGACCTTTTCTCCTGGCTCCTCATTCATTCATTTACTAGTTATTTAGAGCCTGCTAAATACTAGTGCAGGTCTGATATACAACTGTGGACAAGGGTGAAGTGTCTATTTTCATGGAGCTTTGGGGAGACCAGGATCAAACAATAGTTATATAATAAATCACAATACAGATCATGATGTGGGTAGGGAAGGGGATGGTGTGCTAAGAGTACATGAGGTGGGGGCTGGGCTGCCCAGGAAGGCTGAGAGCTGAAGGATGACATGACATTCAGCTAGCCGAATAGGGAGCTGGAGTAGGAACGTTCCAAGCTAAGGCAATTCAGAGAAACCTTGTTGAATTCAAGAACCAGAGAGGGGAAGGAGGTTGGATGAGAGAGGTGACCAAGGCCAACCCATGCAAATGCTCACTGTGTAGAAGTCAGTCCCTTGACTTCTATGGAGGTTTGTTTACCCTGGCTGTTAGCCTCACAAGGCTGGGTCAAAATCTAGAGACTGAGTGTGGACCACAAATACGGGGGTTGTAACAGGAGGTCTGTTCATTCCATGATGGGTAAACTGTGGCCAGATTAGGGGAGGGACTTGCTATAGGTCCCAGAGCTGGGTGTGGAGTCAGAGTGTGTTAAACTCTTGATGTTTCCTGGCCCTCTACTTAGAGGCCACTCTTAGAAGCCACTCTGCTTCTAAGATGCAGAAACTGAGTAACAAAGGATAAGACTCCAACTTCCTAGTGTGTCCCCTTCAGGGGCTGCTTGGGTTTAGGAGAGTCTGGTTGGTGGCCCTGCTTAGGCTCATCCCTCCCTCCCCCAGCTAATCTGGGGGCACTAGAAACTATCAACTAGGGAAGAACTCTCTGGAGATCTCCTGTCTTATGTGGCCTGCTCTGGGGGCCCATGTGACGAAAATGTAAATTGGGCAGCTTTCCCCAGTGAGAAGATAGAAGGAGCTTCTACAGAAAAGGTAGTGAGCTCGCCGTCTCTTGAATTATCCACAGAGAGGCTGGACGACCTCACATGCTTGGATAAACACATAGAGTTTGTAGAAAGCAGCTTATAAACTGTCCAAAATGCTGCTGGTTGTGGTTATTTGAGGAGTGTTTGGGGGAGATTTATGTAGTGACTATAGTTGAGTTGCCTGACCTTGGCTCTCTGTAGCCAAGGAAGTCTGAAGGTTATTAACTGCAGAGGTTCTGGAATTCTAAGATGCAGCTGTAGCTGCAGAGCAGACACATCAGCTGAGTTTGACCTTTAAAGCCTTGGTGGTCTGAGGTCCTCCAGCTTCTCATCACCACTGTTACTACTGTTACCCATGTCCATGTGGTGAGGACATGTGGGAATCTACTGGATATAGATGGAAGAATCTAAGAATTGGAGCCCATGGCTTAGAGACCTGACTCTGCTATCTACTGCGCGGCCATGGGCAAGTCACTTAGCCTGTCTGAACTGCTCTTTTTCAGCTTTATAATGAAGCTAATGGGACCTGCCTGGATAATCTCATGGAATTGTTTTTAGGAACCAGGAAAATACAGATAAATAAAACATTCTGCAAGGAGTGCAATTCTACATCTCACGAGGAATTATTATTCTTAGCCAATGAGCAGACAGGATGTCTGGGTGTTTCTACTTAGAGGAATTGGGAGAATGCAAGAGGGTGGACTTCCATAGCTTTAGAGTATTGATAAATCAGTAGCCACTCTAGGAAGGACAGCAAGGTGTGACCACATTCCCGTGGTATGTGTGGGCTCTGGGAAGTCAGACCTCCTTACATCCTTGATTCTAGATGTCAGCTCAGAAGGGCTCAGAGGAGCAGCTAAGCTACCCTCAGTTGCCATTTTACAGATGGGTAAATGAAGGCCCCGAGTCATACAGCTGGGATTCCAGCCCAGTTTGGTCTAACCCTGGGTCCTGTTCTTTCTGCATTGTGACCAGAGCAGGGAGCTTCTGGTTGCTAACATGTGTCTAGTCTGGGACACAGGTTGGTGAGAGGAATCCGGTCATGGGCCAGGCTCTAGGCTAAAACTTACTGGGGGCAAGTGATGAATAAGACATGCTGGGTTCTAGAGCCTGGGAGGGTGGCATGTGTGTGGGTGCAGGGTAAGGGATTAGCATGCCTGCCTTGGGGTGTGGGGACAGCCTTTTCTGTGTGCGGATGCAGAATGAGTGCACTGTAAATGTTCCTGCCCATCCCAGTCAGCGCCTTTCCCTTGCCTGTTCCTCCAGGCATTCATTTAGTCATTCCTTCATTCATTCACTTATACAACACATATTTTTGGAGTGCCTCCTGGGCACCAGGTGCTGTGCTGAGTGTCTGGACCTAGTGGCCATGAAGTAGGTCCCTGGATGTAGCTCCCAGGAGCTGTAGGGGAGGGTTCCAGCCTGTCTCTGGGTCATCATTATCAGTAGAGCCCTGGCTATTCCCTTCCCTGAGTCCCAATCTTCCTGTGGGGGATGAGAGGTAGCTTGGAAATGGCTGCTCAGAGACCTGGGTTTTTTAAGAATAAGCCTGGGGCAGGGAGGAGGGCAGCTCCTGCAAGATGGAAAATGTGAGCCTGCGGCTGGAGCTCCTAGGGCTGCCAGCATTCCTTGAGAACGGGCTGGGCCAGCGTCCCTGGGCACACTTTCTCTTGCTCATACAAATACACATAGACCACATACACGTATTCACAGCTCCAGCTCAGAGACCCAACACCCATCTCACACTCCCATCCAGTGACACCCTGATGTTGTAGCTTCCAGAAGCACGCCTCCAGACATATTAGGATACACACCCAAAGAAGCACACAAGCCCGTGCAGATACACAACCACCTGTCATGTCACTCCCACACATTACCAAACAGATACAACGGAGACTCACATCATCTAGGAGACCCCTGGGCACAGAAACACACTCTTAAACACACATCTTATACCCCAGACATACCTGGCTGTGTCCCAGAGGTAGACACACAGCTTAGGAACATCCTCAGACACATCAGAAGTACACATACACATGCAGGTGTGCACAGAACAACACAGGTGTTATACACACGTGTGCTAGTAGAATCCAAGGATGTCCACAGAGCCACCCGGCCCGGCTGCCACAGACACAAGCTCACCACCCAGGTACCTGCCCTTTCTACAAAGAGAGTGGTCAAGATTTGTACATCTATGCAAGGCTCACAGACACCCAACCAAGGGGACACTTATGGTGACATTCACACACAGATATGACACACAATCACACATACATAGGCAGGGACATAAGCATGGAGCATGCAAATATAGCATTTGCCAACAGGAGCCAGAGACTTACAAACCAGAATATCCAGACACACACACAGCCTGTGACATTTCTCCCCCACACAGAAACACAGGAAATCCTGGTCTGTGTCTCCCTGGAGCTAATGTGTACAAACTCCTACTGTTTGGGCTCCTCCACGAGGCTTCCTTCCACAGCTAGGAACAGTGCTGAGCATGGCCAGGGACTTGAGTTCTTGTAACCTTCTGGGTATGGGGGACTTAGTAGCCTGAGTAGGTTGAGCAGTGGGCAGATGGGGGCTGGGAGGTCTTGAGGTCAGGAGAAGCTGCAGGGAAGGCCCTGTTGCCCAGCACTGGGCCTAGGCTCCTGGGGCTGAGTGAAGTGGACCAATTGTCAGGCCTGTCCACAGGAGAAACTGCCCAAGGCAACTCCCTTCTAATCTCCTCGGAATTTCCTGCTAGCCCCTCTGTTCCCTTGCTGGGGGCTGTGGAGGGCCATGCCACTCCCATCCCTGGAAGATGCCCAGTTCTGACTGGGGAATACTAAGGAGGCCAGGGTAGAGGGGGCCGGAAGACATATGGGCACTTGGAGGACCTTAGCAGGCCCCCTGGAGGTAGCCTTAAGTGGCTGCCTCTGGGCCCTGCTCCTGGGACAGTGCCTGCCACCTTGTAGGGACTCAAAATACAGTGTATGCGATTGAATGGAAGGCAGTAGGCAGGGTCTGGGGGCAGTGCTGGGCCAGAGTCTGGGCCTGCTTGGGAAGGGCATTGGATGCTGAGCCCAGCCAAGCACTGTGACCACCCTGCTGAGGGTGGGGGCCTTCTTAACTTATGGCAAAGCTGGGAGCTGCCCCTTTTCCGTGTGTCTGCAGCACTGGGCACAAGGCCTGGCCTGACCCAGGGTCCCAGGGAGGGAGGTGGGGAGGGCTGTGTGGTCTCACAAGCAAACTCCACCTTTGGGGTCAGGTTCAGGGACAGACCTGACTTTGTCCTCTCCTTCCTGTGCATGATCTTCCTGTGCAGGGCCCTCATCAAACCCTAGTCTTCCTGCCTGTAAATGAGAGTTTAAACCTTTCTTGCAGGGCACCTGGAGGATTAGAGTTCAGGTATATGACACACCTAGCACCCTCCTGGGCCTGGAGGAAGGGAGGGAGCCCTATGCCCTCTGTAGCCTCTGGGACAGAGGGAATCCCCCAGGGGAAGGACTTGGCTAAGTTCAAGGCAAGGGTCTGACCAGCATGCAGGGTTCTAAGGTCATCCCTCTGTCCCCCCTGCTGTATGACCTCTTTAGCAGTCACATTCACTCCCCTCTGGTGCCTGACAGAGCTTGGGGCTGGGTTCAGGAAGGAGTCAAAGACTCTGGGGTGTCCTGGGGCAGGCCGAGCTCTGCAGATCAGTGCCCTGTCTGCATTCTTAGAGCTATCTCTGACCCTGGGGCCTGCAGGCAGTCAGAGGAGGTGGGAGCAGCAAGTCAGCCCTTTCCTGCCAGGGTCCAAGGTGGTCTGCAGCCTGGCTGACCTGGGCTTGGATCCTGGCTCTGCCATTTCCTTTCTGAACTTTCTCTTTATAGGCTTTAGACTCCACACCTGTAAAGTGAGGATCCTGATAGGCTTGTCCTGCATGTTGCTATGAGGATTAAATAAGAGGAAGCACATATGTAAGGGGATTAGCCAGGGTCTGGTTTCTAGCAAGGACTCAGCGGATCTTAGCCCTCATGATCTGTTATCTTCAGGCTTTGATCTGACCCCTATGAGCCCTAGGTCCTTGGTGGCAGGGACTGGGGCTGAAGGTGGCAGAGCCTTTAGCGCCTCTGTGGGTCTGGGCTCGGAGCCAAATCTGGGAGGTGCGCATTGAGCTGAACTGCATCATGGGTCCCCAAACACATCTCTCCCTCAGTGTCCCCCCCCTTTCCTGTTCTGTATCACTCTTCCCTGAATGACCAAGGCCAGTGCCTCAGATTGAGTAACCTACTGATAAGCCTTTGCTAATAGAGGGCTACCGTTAGGGTCCCTCATTCTAAAACCAAGGTGATTAATCTCCCATTGCCTGGGCCACAAAGAGGAGTTCAAACTCTAGGGAAAAAAAAATTGGGGGCCCCCCAGCAAGGCTGGATCAGCTAAAAGTCTTTATTCTGGTTTTGGCCCAGGCCTGCTATGAATCTTCTGGGCCCTGGTCAACTGCCCCAGACTCTCCCCTCCTGCCCCTCCTTGGCCCTGCCCCAGTGGCTGAGTAGTCTGTGTGGTCCTGCCTTCCACAGCCTCACCACCTCTGACACACCCCAGGCCTCTGTCCTTCGCTCAGGTTCCCTGCCCCTTCCCTTGGTTTCCTCCTCCACCTTGGTACATTCAGCCCTAGCAGCTCCTCTCCAGGGATGCTCTGGCCCGGGCTCCATACCTAGGAGCTCCACATAGGATCCTCTGGGGCACTAAGCAAGACAGTGATTAGATTGTCAGTGGGGTAATTACAAGTTTCACTTCACCACCTGCTCTAGTCCTGTGTGAGAGCAGGGACTTTCCAGGGTACTTAGAGGCCCAGGGAGGTTAAGGGGCTTGAAAGAGGTCACAGCCTATAAGTGGCAAGAGGCAAAAGGACTATGGTCTTGTGGTTCTCTTTCATGGATGCCAGAGAGGGAGAATGACACCAGCAAAGGCTCAGAGACATGACATGCTGGGGTGTCCCAGAGATGCAGGCCATGTGGCCCTGAGCCACTCTCCTGACTCTCAGAACCTCACTTTCCATCCCTAAAGACCTCATATCTCTGCTGTGAGCTTAGAGATTTGGCTGCTGCCCAGAGGTCATTTGAGGGATGTTTTAAACATACCCAGGTCCAAATCCTGCCTTCCTTCCTGTTCACATGGAAAGGACATGGACTGTCAGGTGCTTCTGCTGTAAGACCCCCTCCCTTTCCCCTGGGCCTAGGAATGTCTCCCTGCTCTGCTGGTGAGGCCTTTTAAACAAGCCAGCAGTGGCTTGGGTGGGTAGCAATCTCCAGGCACCTCCTCCACACAGGCATACACAGCTCCCTGATGGAGGGAGCATTTGTGGTCTCATGTGCAGAGCTATGCCACATCTGGGAGACTCACTCCTGACTAGCTGTGAAGCCTTCATCTTTCTGAGCCTCCTTTTGCTCATCTGTAAAATGGGGATAAGATAATAGCACCTGCCTCTAAAGGATCGTCATTGAGCAAGAGATATGGCTACTCAGTCTCAGCCTAGTGTCTATAACATGCAAATCCTTGTAAATGTTAGATACTATTAGTGTTATTGTCCTGTTTATAAGGACTGTCTAGTCTACCTTACGGGAGCTCAAACTGGACCTGAGTCCTGGCTGTGCCACTTTATGTGTGACCTTGGGCAATATACTTGACTCCTGCTACCTCAGGTTCCTCACCCATTGAAATTGCTTAGGATATGTGAACTGCCTGGCATGGGGAGCAACCTACTTGTTACGTAATAGTTGATGTTGGAGAGACAGGCCTAGAACCCTTGACTTCCCTCATTCCTGACCAGAGAAGCTCCTGGCATTCTTTCCCCAGGACCTTTGACTCAACTCCCCCCCACCCCCGCCCAAACTAAAGTGCACCTTCCATCCAAAGAGGCTAAGCTGGATTGAGCTGGGAGATAGGAGCCCAGAGTTCCTTGCTCAAGTCTGTGCCCTCAAGGGGATTATGGGATTGTCCCTCACCTCTCTTTAGGCCTCTGTGTCCCTGTCTAGGAAGGACTGGAGTCTTTGGGTTCTTCTCCCCTTGCTGCTGTGGCCAGAGCTAGAGGGAAGTGAAGCTCTGCAGGGCCTCTCACAGACCCCTCCTTGGTATCTAAGTGCAATGATCTCATCTGGGGCCTTGACAGATGCCTGGGGGATGGCAGAAGGGACAGCAGATGGCTACCCTGGCCTCTTGGGTGGGGCTGACATGCCACCCCTGTGGTCACTGCTGGCCCAGCCTGTAGATCAGCCCTTCCTGGCTGGCTTGAGTGTCCTGGGCCAAGGTGGGAGACAAGTGGCCCACAGCCAGGGTGGCAGATGGGCAGGCAGCCTGGGCTGTGACCCAAGGCAGGGACTGTGGTCAGGTGGAGGCTCCTGTTCCTCCATGGAGGGGTTGCTATCTTGCAGAGTGAGGGTTCTGGGCCCCTCAGCTCAGCTCTCATTCTTTCTAGGTCAGTCTGCCTATTGGCTGGCTAGCTGGGTTTCTGGAACCTAGGGAGGAGGTGGTACATTTGGGTGAGGTTTGGCATCTGGTAGGCTGTGACCTGGCTGTGGGTGGGCTAGGATTTGAGGCCTATGTCTTGGGTCCGAAGCCTCAATGGGCATTAGCTTCATATAGTCAAAGAATGAGATTCAGACATAGCAGCACTGCCTGGAAGGGGTTTTCTGTAGGGGAGTAGAACAGGGTGATACTCCTTGCCTCTAGGGCCCATTTATTCATTCAGCAGCTATCTACTGAGCTGTTCCTGTGTGTGCCAGCCACCGTGCTGGCTCTGTCCTCTGGAGCATCACCTCCTAGTGGTAGACAAATGAATAAAATAATTGGTATCATAGATAAGTCTGTGATGCTTAATGACACAAACAAAGGCAAGGTGGACAGTGGAGCCTGGTGGGGTGGGGAAGGCTTTGAGGAGGTGGCCTTTCAGTGGAGTCTTCAGGCAGGGCCTGGGGCCAGCAGTGCCAAGTTGGAGGGCAGAGAGATCCAGGCAGAGGGGATGGCAAAGACAGAGTCTCAGAGGTGGGACATGCACAAACAAAGAACCAAGTGGCTGGATGGATGAAGAGGGAGAGGTGGGCAGAGCTCAGGCCAGGTGAATCCTGTCGCCTATGATAGGGTTTGGATGTTACTTTCAGTGAGATGGAAAGTCATTAGAGGTTTGGTTTTAGTTTGCTCTTTGCTTTTTATTTATTTATTTTTATTTTATTTTATTTTTTTTGAGACGGAGCCTCAAGCTATCCTCCTGGGTAGAGTGCCATGGCATCACGCTCACAGCAACCTCCAACTCCTGGGCTCAAGCGAGTCTCCTGCCTCAGCCTCCCAAGTAGCTGGG
>NW_003852420.1:18683556-18693318 GCF_000181295.1 Otolemur garnettii | reverse complement strand
CTTAGGTGTATGTGGCTGGCGCCTTAGCCGCTTGAGCCACAGGCGCCAAGCCACTCTTTGCTTTTTAAAAAATAATAATGTACATAGAATAAATAATAATAGTGTACATAGAGTAAAATGAATTTTAACAAGCATCCTATTCTGTAACCGCCCCCACAGATAAGATGTGCGTGGAGGCTCTTGTTCCTCCATGGAGGGGTTTCTGTCTTGCAGAGTGAAGGTTCTGGGCCCCTCGGCTCAGCACTTTCATTCTTTCTAGGTCAGTCTGCCCGTTGGCTGGCTGGTTGGGCCCCTGGAGCCTAGCGAGGAGGTGGTACATTTGGGTGAGGTTCCATTGTCCCCTGAAAATTTTACACTTTGAGGTCAGTTCCTTCCTCTCCCTTGATCCTGGTAGACAGGTAGACAGAAAATAGTCTTCCCTCTTCCAGAATGCCGTGTAAATGCAGCATGTGGCTTCCTTCACTTCATACAGTGCTCTGGAGCTGCCTCCTGGTGCTGCAGGTGTCAGCAGTTCCTTCCTTTTCACTGCTGAGTAGTATCCCACTGTATGGACAGACCACAGTTTAGCCACTCTTGTGCTGAGGGACATTTGTGTGGTTTCTAGGTTATGGTGATCATTGGAGTTTCTGAAACAGGAGAGAATTGTAAATAGTTTCAACCCCATTTTAAACATAGTTTAAAAACCATCATTCCGGCTCGGTGCCTGTGGCTCAAGTGGCTAAAGCGCCAGCCACATACACCTAAGGTAGCAGGTTTGAATCCAGCCCGGGCCCGCCAAACAACAATGATGGCTGCAACCAAAAAATAGCCAGGCGTTCTGGCTGGCGCCTGTGGTCCCAGCTACTTGGGAGGCAGAGACAGGAGACTTGCTTGAGCCCAGGACCTGGAGGTTGCTGTGAGCTGTGATGCCACATAACTCTCCCCAGGGGATGGCTTGAGGCTCTGTCTCAAAAAAAAAAAACAAAACAAAAACGTCATTCCCTGTGCTGAGTGGAGAACAAATTAGTGGGGAGCAGAGTGGCCACTGTGAGGATTATTACTATTATTATTATTTTGAGACAGAGTCTCACTCTGTTGCCATGGTAGAGTACTGTGGCATCATAGCTCACAGCAACATCAAACTCTCGGGCTAAAACAATCCTCTTGCCTCAGCCTCCGGAGTAGCTGGGATTACAGGTGCCACAATACCTGACTAGTTTTTTTCTGTTTTTAGCAGAGACAGGGTCTTGGTCTTGCTCAGGGTGATCTCGAACTCCTGAGCTCAAGCAATCCTACTTTAGCCTCTGAGAGTGCTGGGATTACAGATGTGAGCCAGTGCGCCTTGACATAAATGAAATTTTAATGGATTTGCTGGTAAATGTCTTTAAGGATAAATTTTGGGTGAGAGGTAGCTCAAGGACCTTAACTGTAGAACAGTCTCTTCTATGGTAGCTGGTGAGCAGCAGCCTCCTCTTGCCTGTAAGAACCTCATGTCCCCTCAGTTCTCTCCCTGTCCCCTCAGGGCCAGCTGGGAGCTGATGCTGGATTGAGACCACCCACTCTCATTTGCTGTGTTTCTGCACAGGGTCCTCGTGTTGGTCACCTTCATCTCCAGTCCCACAGCTCTTCAGTGCCTGCAGGCCAATTGCATCACACTTGTTCATTTGGAGTCATTTGCAAGAATCCCTGCAGGCCCCAGGTCTGTCCTCACAGGACGAAGATTAATCGTCTTACGCTTGCTTAGCTCTCTCGCAGAGAGCAGTCCTTTTAGAACATTGACGATGTGGTTGGAACACAGAGTTCTGCTTCTTCAGCTGGGTACTCTGATGGTGCAGATCAAGGGTGGGGTGCTCCAGAGAGAATAGAGGCTCCATCTTATTTTGTGTCGTGGACCCCTTTAAGCTCTCTGCTGAGAATAATTCTCAGTATGTTTTCAAATGTTTAAAGTGAAATGCAAAAGAGACCAAATATATTGAAATATAGTTGTTAAAATATATTTCAAATTGGCTCAGTGCCTGTAGCTCAAGTGGCTAAGGTGCCAGCCACGTACACCAGAGCTGGTTGGTGGGTTTGAATCTAGCACAGGCCTGCCAATCAACAATGACAACTACAACCGAAAAATACCCAGGCGTTGTGATGGATGCCTGTAGTCCCAGCTACTTGGGAGGCTGAGGCAAGAGAATCGCTTAAGCCCAGGAGTTAGAGGTTACTGTGAGCTGTGATGCCACAGCAACTCTACCCAGGGCGACAGCTTGGGTATTCAAAAATACATATATAGGCTCGGTGCCTGTGGCTCAAGTGGCTAAGGCGCCAGCCACATACACCTAAGGTGGCGGGTTTGAATCCAACCCGGACCTGCCAAACAACAATGACGGCTGCAACAAAAAAATAGCCGGGTGTTGTGGCAGGCGCCTGTGGTCCCAGCTACTTGGGAGGCTGAGGCAGGAGACTCACTTGAGCCCAGGAGTTGGAGATTGCTGTGAGCTGTGAAGCTACGGCACTCTACCCAGGGGTATAGCTTGAGGCTCTGTCTCAAAAAAAAAATACATATATATATTTCAAACTTATAGTAATATGTGTGTTTATTAGCTCATAAGTTCTGGTGGCAGATGTGTTAACTATTATAATTTGAAGGAACTGATGAGTATTAATATTTTGACATTTTTGCTACAACTGTTATATGATATGAAAATATCTGTGGCTTCTTTTGGTGGCAGAGTCATAGGTACTACTCATGCAACTATGATTTGTCCCATAGGTTCAGAGCTAAATTTTAGTTAGAGGTTAGTGAAAGTAAAAATGTGATTTTCTTTCTTATTTATTTATTTAGAGACAGAATCTCACTTAATCACCCTCAGTAGAGCACTGTAGTGTGATAGCTCACAGCAACCTCAAACTCCTGGACTCCAGTGCTCCTCTTGATTCAGCTTCCCGAGTACCTGGGACTACAGGCACCTGCCACGATGTCCGGCTATTTTTTTTTTTTTTTTTTTTTTGGCCAGGGCTGGGTTTGAAACTGCCACCTCTGGCACATGGGGCCAGCACCTTACTCCTTTGAGCCACAGGTGCTGCCCCAGTGTCCGGCTATTTTTAGAGATAGGGTCTTGCTCTTGCTCAGGCTGGTCTCAAACTCCTGAGCTCAAGCAGTCCATCTGCCTCATCCTTCCAGAGTGCTAGGATTATAGGTGTGAGCCACTGTACCTAGCCTATTTATTTATTTGTTGCAGTTTTTGGCTGGGGCCAGGTTTGAACCTGCCACTTCCAGTATATGGGGCTGGCAACGCCCGCCTCTTTATTTTTTTAAGCATTGATATCAAGTGGTAGAAAAATGTGATTTTTTTTTTTTTAAGTTCACAGACTCCCTGAACTCAAGTATAGAAGAAAAATCCTATAGTCAGTGATTTGATCTTGGTTAGAAGTTCCTAGAAGTTCCTTTCTATGCCCTCCCGATCTGTCTGAGCTGGGGCATGGCCTACCTGTCTTGTGCTCGGTTATTCCTCATCTGAGCAGCAGGGATGATAATTTGTGTCTTGCCTGAACAGGGTATTTCTGTGAGATCCATGAGATGATTCAGATGGAATGTCTTGGTAAACTGTGAAGTCCTGTGCTGCTGTGCAAGGCCTTGCTATTATTAGCAATAGTGTGAGCTCATGTTTGGCCCTCTAGCCCAGCCTGGACCGTGAGGCTCTTCCTGAACAATTCCCCCAGGGTTCCTGGGAATCAGGCCATCGAGGGGAACAGCTCAGCCCCTGAGAGGCTGCTTCCTGCGGCTGACCTCATGGATTGTCAGGGGGTAGACAGAGATGCACTTTGTGGGTAGAGAGTAGGGGTGTAAGCTGGAGGTTCCCTGGTGGGCAGACCCTGCCCACCCTCCAGAGGTGGTGTGGGGGTCTGCGACTAGTTTTAGATTTGTGTGTGCTTTCCTCAACCCTCTGCAGCTAGCTTGGAGCTGGGATCAGGAGGGCTTACTGCCCCAGACTGTGAACAGAGACTGGGTAAGACAGAAGCCATATTAGTTCTTAAATTCACATGTGTACCTGTAGACAGTGATGGGGGCCTGCTCTGTACTTAGTGCTGTTCTGGATAATGTTGAGGACAAGGCAGGAATCAAACCAGACTCTGCCCTTCCCCCCACCTCTTGGGGAAGGTAGACTCAAAAACAGGCAAATGGAACCTAAAATTGTTAGCACAGGGGACCAGAGAGTTCAGTGTGTGGTTTGAATCAGCTTGGGAGAGGAGGGAATGTTCTGGAAGGATGAGAATGTCAGGAGGCAAGGCCATTCTAGCAGAGGGAATAGCCTGAGTAAACCTGGAAGAACATAGTTACAAAGCACCAGCCAAGTGTCCCATGGCTTATTTAGAATTCGCCTCTGGTCATCTCTTGCTTGAGCAGTTCTGAAGAACTTCTGAGCACTTGACAGTTTCCTCACCTGTCAAATAGGCAGATTTTCAGCACCTACCCACGGGGCTGAAAAGAGGATTAAACTGTCAAGTGATATTGCATCTAAGCCTGGGCTGGGGCCTGGTGATCAGTGACCCTCCTAGTAGGGTGTAGCCACTTGGTAATAACAGCACATCTGGACTGGGCTCTGCCATTGGAAGGCAGAGGTAAGACAGGAGCAGGGAGGAGAGCAAGCGCCTGTTCAGGTCCAGGGTAAGGCCTTGGAGCTGATGTACAAGCCGCTGGGAACGAGCAGAGGAGAGAGAAAGCTGTGGGCCTTTTCCCAAATTTTCTCTAATAAATAGGTATTTCCTGTGTAATTAGAGCAAAACAAACTTCCTCAGCCAGGTGCAATGTAATCCTAGCACTCTGGGAGGCTGAGGTGGGAAGATTGCATGAACTCAGAAGTTCAAGACCAGCCTGAGCAAGAGCTTTCTCTATTAAAAATAGAAAAACTAGCCGGGCATTGTGGCAGGCACCTTCAGTCCCAGCTGCTACAGAGGCTGAGGCAGGAGGATCTCTTGAGCCCAGGAGTTTGAGGTTGCTGTGAGCTAGGCTAATGCCAAGGTACTCTAGCCTGGCAACAGAGTGAGCCTCTGTCTCAAAGAAAACAACAGTAACAAAAGAAACAAACATCCTCTAGAAAGGGAAGTGCTGACTTCTCTCAAAGCAGTGTGGGTGCCTATTCCTACCCTCCTGCCCCCAATTCCCCATCTGTAGTTAAACAGTCAAAGTGAGCTGCAGGGGAAGAGAGGTGAACTTGAAAGAGGTTGCCAGATCATGGAAGGTTTGACAGTTAGGAGCCCACCAGGCTCTGAGGTGAGCATTGCCAGGCAGTGTGACCTTTTGTTGTCTGTAATGAGGACAAGGCCCAGGGCTTCCCCACTGATGTTGGTAGGGGAATTTCTATAACCTTCTTCTGTAGCCAGGAGGCCTCTCCCTCCCAACTTCCACGTGGAAGGCTGTGTAGGGGAACTGAGCTGTCTATGAAGGAGCTGGGAGGCTCATGTTTCCCAGCCTGTCCCCCCTCTCTCCTGACAGGCCCTTCTTTTGGATCTGTCACTGGAAAGCCCAGCCCATGTGACTAATGGGCCCTAGAATATTCTTAAGCTCAGAGAGGACTGTGGACCTCTGGAGTAGAATCCAGAGGTGCCCTGCCCTCTGGGTCCCTTCCCCAGGCCCCAGTAGCCCCTTTCCTTCCCCCACCACAAGTCCTGAAAGCTCAGAGCTCCTGCCCGAGTCCTGATATCACCAGCTTCTGCTGCCAGCCAGCCCAGCCTGTGTAGGCCACAAGCCCGCCTTTGTCAGCTCCTGCTCTCACAGGGGCCGTGCCAGGAGGGGCTGACCAGCATTCTGCCTGCAGCTGGGACAAACCCCTGGGAGGCCTAGGCCCCCTGGGCAACCCCAGAGAGATGGAACTGGCATGAATGCAACAACCTGCACTGTCACCAATTGACTGCAGTGACGGGCAGGCCTTGGGGATACAGCTGCTTATGTGAGAATGATCATTCATTCATTCACTTAGTCAATAGATATTTACTGAGACACTGCTCTGTATCAGGCCCTGGGCTGGGGACTTGTGCTGAGAGGCATGGCTCTTGCCCTTTTAGGGAAAAACAAAAGCTAGAAGGAAACATCCCACATCAGAATCACTAGGGGGCCCATGCCAAGATTCTGATATAGGAGGTCTGGATTGGGACTGTGAATTTCGAACAAATTCCCCAGTGACACTATTGCTGCTGGTCCAGGAACTGTACTTGGAGAGCCTTTGAGATTCAAGAACAAGTAGAAGAATTATGCATGCTTTATGTTTTCTGTATTTTTGAAACTGTCTCTACGATCATATTTTACTTTTATACATAGAAAAAACAATTATTGAAAAGTAAAAAAAAAATAAATGATTCTCCAAAAATGATTCTGGTGTTCTGGGGGTGATCCTATGTAGAGCAACATCACCTCCCAGGATCTAAATGTCATGCATCTGTTAATGCAGCCCAGCCTTGTGAGCTTTTCTGTCCCTGTACTTCCTTGGCTCAGTGGACTCCTGAGCTTGGGGTCCATGCAGACCCTCACATACTCATCATCAGCAGGTCCCGTCAGTATTAATTGCAAAGAGAGTAAGTGAGGTGTAGTAAATGACGTAGCTAGGGTTTGAACACAGGCTTATCCAGAAGCTGGCGTAGTTTAGATTTAGCTGACCGACTTGTACTTCCTGAGTGCTGTTTCCTTCATGCTTCCTTAATCCACCAGCTGACACGGCGGGGGATGAGACCCCTCACTTCCTCATTTCTTTAACTGGTGTGATCATTGACTGTCCCACTTCCTCCTTTTTCACTCTGTTTCTGTCCACTTGGCATGGTGGGGGATGAGTCTGTGCCTATTAGGACGGAGGTAGGGGTGTGGGTCCTGGTGAGGTACCTTTTCCTCTGCAGCTGCCAGGCAGGACCAGTGCTTTAGGGGCTCTGCTGAACACACCCTAGGAGACAGACCCTAGGTGGCAGCAAGTGGGGATTAAACCTTTTGGCTGACAGTGTGAATGGGATAGTATCTGTTTGGCTTGGGAGAAGCAGATTTGTCATCTCCGTCTTACTGTCCTGAGTTTAGAACCTGCTGAGAAATAGTCCCAGGAGCCAGATGGAGGTGAAAACCTTGGTCAGCTTGCACAGTGCCAAGAACTGGCCTGGAGGGTGCCCCTCCCACCGTGCCCTGAATTAAATTTACTCACTCTCAGAGGGCACTGGACAATGCCAGGCCGTTCCCTCTTCCACACAGGGAGCTACCCCACCAAGCTGACTATCTGGGACAGCCACACCCGCCCTTGCCCTGTAGGCAGGCAGGTGTGAAGAGAGAGCCTCTCAGGTGTATGCCTTTACCAGACTTGATTTAGCCCTGTCCCCTCCCAGTCCCAGCCCCTGGGGAGGTGGGTGAGGGGTGCTGGAGGTACCCCCTGAGGGCGCAGAGTGGTTGCTCTTTCCTCGTGGTGGAAGTATGAGGAGGGAGGGTACGAGAGCCCCCTGCCCATTCTCCTCATTCCCATTTCCTTTGGCGAAAGGAAGACCCCAAGGGCCGAGGTCCAGCTCCCTAGGTCTGGCCCCTCTCCGGCACCTGCAGAGTGGTCTTTCACTCCTCGGGCCCACCCCCTGTTTCCATCAGGGCTCTCCTTGCATTTGTTCTCTCGCTCCTCAGGACAGTCATTCATCTCTGGTGACTCAGTTCCTCTTTGGAGTATGCCATCTTATTTAAACCTCTCAGTCACATTTCACAGACAAAGAGACAGCACAGGAACATGAGCTTATTGAGAGCACGGAATGGTTTGCTAACAACTAGAAAAAATTTGGAGCTACAGTGGAAATTGTCACAGATAAGTCACAAGAAGGATCCCAATTTGTGAAAGGAGTTGGTGGAATTGGAGGTATTTTGCGGTGCTGAGTAAATTTCCAGGGAATGGAATACCAAGGAGGAGATGACAAATTTTTTTCACCTCGATAACTATTAGGTAGACATGGGTCCAGCAAAATGTGCCTCACCCTCCAGCATCCAATCCAAGGAGCATACCCGTGGCAGAATCCAAACAGATCCCAACCTTATAATTGGAACATTTCCAGAACTTAATCCATGAACAGTGGATGTTGAAAAGCAAACCAAACCAACACCAGAAAACCAACCAACTTTACACATTGGTTTGTCATAGTGTCAAACAGTGTCAAACTTAGCAGCACAGCAGCCTAAGTTCCTAAATGCCATTTGGGGCTAATTTTGAAAAAAGAATCCCAGTTTTTACTTTTACTCGGTGGTGAAATTGGGTAGACTTGTATTTTATGGAAAAGAAAAAGATTTTTTTAACCTTCATATGTAGAAACAAAAATACTTTAACTGTTGTAAACCTCCAGAAGATAATAGAAGTGAGATCATAAAAAACAAAAGCCAGAAAACCACTCTGTCACACTAAGAGTAGATATTATTCCCATTTGTGATTCCGTTTTCATATTTGTTATGAGATGTAATAATTCTGCATTTCTTCTGCATAGTTCCACTCACTCTACCCCCCCATTCTTAGTGTCTAATGATTGACACACATTGGTATGTCTTTCCTGTTGTCTTTTGTACGTAACTGGACATGCATGCACTCATTCAGTTAATATTTGTTGGGACCCTGCTGTGTGCTAGGCTGTGGGGGATATGGCAGGTGGGGCAGCATGGTCTGGCAGGAGACAAACTTTTTTTTTTTTTTTTTTTTTAGTTTTTAGACAGAGCCTCAAGCTGTCCCCCTGGTAGAGTGCCGTTGCATCACAGCTCACAGCAACCTCCAACTCCTGGGCTCAAGCAAGGTCCCAAGTAGCTGGGACCACAAGCACCCACCACAACACTCGGCTGTTTTTTGGTTGCAGCCGGCACTGTTGTTTGGTGGGCCTGGGCTGGATTCAAACCTGCCACCTTAGATGTATGTGGCTAGCGCCTTAGCCACTTGAGCCACAGGCGCCGAGCCGAGACAGACTATTAAATAAAGAATTGGCCTGGTGGGCAGCACCTGTGGCTTAGTGAGTAGGGCACCAGCCCCATAAACCGAGGGTGGTGGGTTCAAACCCAGCCCTGGCCAAACTGCAACAACAACAACAAAAAATAGTCGGGCATTGTGGCGGCTGCCTGTAGTCCCAGCTACTTGGGAGGCTAAGGCAAGAGAATCGCCTAAGCCCAGGAGTTGGAGGTTGCTGTGAGCTGTGATGCCACAGCACTCTACTGAGGGCGATAAAGTAAGACTCTATCTCTACAGAAAAAAAAAAAAGAATTGGGTTGGGTGTGGGTCCAGCCTGTAAGCCTGTAATTCTGGGCACTTTGGGAGGCCAAGGCCAAACAAAGCTGGAGGGAGATGAGATGGGGGAGGGAGGTAGGAGGATCGCTTGAGCCTGGGAATTCAAGACCAGCCTGGGGTAGCATAGTGAGAACCTATCTCTAAGAAAGAAAAAGAAATAACCTCCCCCCCAAAAGCCAAAAAACAAACCCTGTCAAAATTGCAGATGTACAAATGATTACAAAAGAAGCTAGGAGCTGGTAACAGAGGTGGCAGGTGCTGCCCTAAGGGGTGTTAGTCACCCCTAACACCCTCCTCTTAAAACTCAAACTCTGGGCCGGTTGTCTGTAGCACAGTGGTTATGGTGCTGGCCATACGCACTGTGGCCGGTGGGTTTGAACCTGGACTGGGCCAACTAAACAATGGACAGCTCAAGTGATTAAGGTGCCAGCCACATACACCTAAGGTGGCAGGTTTGAATCCAGCCCGGGCCCGCCAAACAACAATGATGACTGCAACCAAAAAAAATAGCCAGGCGTGTGGCAGGCGCCTG
>NW_003852420.1:18678079-18683030 GCF_000181295.1 Otolemur garnettii | reverse complement strand
CGGCACTCTGCCCAGGGGGACAGCTTGAGGCTCTGTCTCAAAAAAAAAAAAAAAAACCCAAAAGCTCAAACCTAGACTCTTTCCTTAGCCCTTCAAGGGCCTGTCTGGCTGTCCCCTGACTGTTCCTCAGCCTCAATTTGCCCCTGTAGCTGCCCCGGCTTCCTTGCTGTGTCTTGACACACCAAACTCTTTCCTGCCTCTGAGCCTTCACACAAACTCCTTCCTCTGAGCCTGCTTATGCCCTCTGCCTGGAATAATCTCTGCCAGCGTCACTGTCTGTTTCTTTTTGTCTTAGCTCAAATATCCCTTATTTAGAGATGACCTCCCTGACCATGCCCCTGTCACAGTTCCTTTCCTATCAACACATTCATATTACCCATGATTTTTAAATTTTGTTTTATTTTTGTCTTTATCGCCCTTAAAAGTATAACAGTTTTTTAATTTTATTTTTTTCTTTTTTAAATTTCAGGTGAATGTGAGGGTACAAACAACCAGGTCACAATATTTGAATTTGTTAGGCAGAGTCTATCTTGTAATTTTATGCTACACCCAGAAGGTGTGCCATATACCCCTACACTGTGCCCATTAAGTGGGAGCACACCAATCCCCCCTCCTTCCTTCTCCCCCTCCCGCATTCCTGCTCACTCCAACTTAAATTGAATTGACTTTTACTCCTATGTGGAAGTTTATTAGATCGTCTACTGGCTTCACACTAGTTCTAGGTATAGAGGATGGTTTTTCATTCTTGTGATGCTTTACTGAGAAGAATATGCTTCAGCTCCATCCAGGTTAATACAAAAGATGTCATCTCTATCTTTTTTATGACTGAATAGAAGTCCATGGTATACATATACCATAGTTACAATTTTTTTTATTTGTTCACTTACTGGGTATCTTCCCAATGAGATTTGGAGACTTCATACAGAAGATACAGAGGAGTCTGGTCCTCGTTGTCTCTCCTTGCTGTTTCCCCGTGTATTAGTTTCTATTGCTGCTGTAACAAATCACTGCAAATTTAAGGCTTAAAACAACTTCTAATTTTTTTTTTTTTAGACAGCACCTCACTCTGTTGCCCAGGCCTCAGCTAGCTCAGAGCAACCCCAAAGTCCTGGGTTCAAGCCATCCTCCCAGGACTATAGGCACCCACCACCATGCCTGGCTAATTTTTCTGTTTTTAGTAGAGATAGGATCTTGTTCTTGCTGAGGCTGGTCTTGAACTCCTGAGCTCAAAGGATCTTTCTGCCTCAGCCTCCCAGAGTGCTAGGATTATAGGCACAAGCCACTGCACCTGGCTACCTTCCAATTTCTGAGGTCAGAAGTCTGAAAATCAAGGTGTTGGCAGTGCTATCTTCCTTGTGAAGGCTTTAAAAGAGAATGATTTCTCTTTCCCTTTCCAGCTTCTAGGGGCTGGTTGCACTCCTTGGTGCATGGCCCTTTCCTCCATCCCCAAAGCACCTCACTCCAGCCTCTGCTTCCCTCCCTCTTATAAGGACCATTGTGGTTATACTGGGCCCACTTAGATAATTCAGAATAATAACCATGTCTCAAGATCCATAACTTCATCACATTTGCAAAGTCTCTTTTGCCATATAAGGTAACATATTCATGGCTTCTGGGGGTTTGGAGGTAGACATCTTTGGGGGTCTGTTACTGGGGCTACCACATCCAGGTTCCCCAAGGTGCTTTGTTCAGCATTGGAGTAGCTGAACTCAGGCACCCTGGTCACAGACCACTCCTTCCCTCTGCAGGACGAGATTGAGGAGCTACGGGCCGAGATGCTGGAGATGCGGGATGTCTACATGGAAGAAGACGTGTACCAGTTGCAGGAGCTGCGCCAGCAGCTGGACCAGGCCAGCAAGACCTGTCGCATCCTGCAGTACCGGCTACGCAAGGCAGAGCGCCGCAGCCTCCGTGCCGCCCAGACTGGCCAGGTGGATGGTGAACTTATCCGTGGTCTGGAGCAGGATGTCAAGGTCAGCTCAGGAGCCTTCTCTAACCCTCACAGGTGCCCTGGTTAGAAAGTGGGACCATGAAACAGAATGAGGCCCAGGGGAGCCCAGTGTCTCACTCTCTATGTGTCTGTAGGCAAATCATACCACCTAGCTGGGCCTCAGTTTCCTTATTTGCTAAGTAGGTGTCCCTGGTGAGCTGACAGGCCTTCTACCAGGGACACCCCAAAGTGACATCATAATATGAATCCTGCTAACAGCAGCTATTGAGTATCTACTGTATACTCAGTGCTATGTGTAGGCCCAGCTCAGGGTCCTTGGATGTTTATTTATTGTGCTAATGGAGAATGGTGGAGGCCTGGAGGTGGACAAGGCTATTTCAAATCTGGACTCTAATATGCCCAAATTTTGTACTTTTTTTTGGCAACTAATCTATGTTTCAGTTACCTCATGCATAGAATGAGTTCAAGAGCAACCCCTGCTTCACAGGGTCTTATGAGGATTAAGCAAGATAATATAGGTAAAATGCCACCCATAAGCACTCCAAAATGTTAGGCATTATTGTTTCTGGATGAGGAATCTGAGGCTTAGAGAAAGGCAGTCCTGTCCCAGTCACTCAGTGCTCAGTGTGTAGGTGCCAGAGGCTCACTG
Source organism: Otolemur garnettii (assembly GCF_000181295.1). Classification (NCBI taxonomy): domain Eukaryota; kingdom Metazoa; phylum Chordata; class Mammalia; order Primates; family Galagidae; genus Otolemur; species Otolemur garnettii. The sequence goes on along the minus strand of NW_003852420.1, from coordinate 18,680,430 downwards.
GCCTCCCAGCCTCCTGCCTGGCTTCCAGGAGAAGCCCACCCTGTGTGTCTGTGGCATCCCTGGTCTGGGGGCTGAGAGCTCCGTGGGACATCCTCCCTCAGAAATCAGCTCAGTGAGGCTAGGTGAGGTAGCTATCGCCTGTAGTCCTAGCACTCTGGGAGGCAGAGGAGGGTGAATTGCTTGAGCTCAGGAGTTCAAGACCAGCCTGAGCAAGAGCAAGACCCCATCTCTACTAAAAATAGAAAAACTAGCCAAAACCAGAGTAGGGGCTTGTGCCTGTGGTCCCAGCTTCTTGGAAGGCTGAGGCAAGAGGGTTGCTCAAGCCCAAGAGTTGGAGGTTGCTGTGAACTATAATGCCAAGGACACTCTACTCAGGGTGGCAGAGACTGTCTTAAAAAAAGAAAAAGGAAAGAAAGAGATCAGCCCAGTGGATCAGGGGGATGAAGGACCCGGGGATGAGGCCCTAGCACCAGAGGGAGGAATGGGCATGAGGGAGGAGGCAGAAGGAGAAGGCTCGCCCAAGTCCCGCAGCCTTTCCAGTGGAATTAAAAAGAAAACAAATGTGCATTAAGGGACCAGCTGGAGCTATGATCGCGGAGGCCCCAGAGCCAGGGGAGGTAAACAGAGTCAGCTCCCTTAGTCTTGACTGTGCATAGTGGGAGTGTAGGTCTGTCGTACATTTGCGGAAACCGATCTCAGAAAGGGAATGCCTCCAAGTTCAAAGCACACCTCCTTGAGAGGGCAGCTCCCAGGATTATTCAAATTCCTATAGCTGGTTTGAGAGGAGTCGGGGAGGCTTAGGGTTAGCTGTGGTGGGGAGAGGTAGGGGTTGGGGGAAGCAGGGAAAAGCCAGAGGTGGTCATACGAATCTGCGTTTGGGCCGAGGCAGTTGAGGATTTCTGAGAGGGACACTAAGAAGTTTGACTCTCTCCGGAGATGAGGACTGGCTGGCGCGGGAGCGAGCGCGGCGCTGAAGCCGGCCGCGTGGGGGAGGGGCGCGGGCGCGCCCTGGAGCTGGGGGAGGCGTTCTCTTGCAGTCTGGGCGGAGGGGCCGGCCCCTAGTGTTGGATTTGAACTAGCCAATCAGCATCCACCGTGCCCCCTTCCCTCTCGCCTTACGGCACCCTGCAGCTGGAGCGCTGAGCTCATCCTCAGGCCTGGGGCCTGAGCCGGGTGCTTCTCGGCCTCCACCCTTTGCTCAAGTGCTGAGGATGTTCTGGGGACATTTTCGGAGATCCTCAGAATGCTGGCTTCCCTGACCTCGCCTGGGAGGGCTTGATGGACCCATGTGGGGCGGAGGTGGGAGCTGCCTAGGAGGGTATCATCTGGGGCTCTCCTCACCTGCTCCAACAGCTGTTTGGCCCATGCTCCAACTGGCCCAACCCCTTGGTGCCTCACTTTCATTTTCCATTAAATGTGGGCTTAGACCAGCTGAATCTTCAGAGCTCCAGTGGTTTTATCGGATGGCTGGCTTATTATTGAGGGGGTCATAAATGAAACCTCAGGCTTTGGTTTCCCCCCTCCAGATTTTTCCACTCTCTGCTGGTCCTCACGGTTGACAGAACCTACAGAACCTCAGAACCTCAGTGGGGACTTTGCCCAGGGGTAAGGGGCAGAGATGTCTGGCTTGGGTGTAGCACAGTGGTTACAGCGCCAACTACATACATCGATGCTGGTAGGTTGGAACCCAGCCTGGGCCAACTAAACAACAATGACAACTGCAACAAAAAACAGCTGGGCATTGTGGTGGGCGCCGGTAGTCCCAGCTACTTGGGAGGCTGAGGCAAGAGAATCGCTTATGCCCAAGAGTTTGAGGTTCCTGTGAGCTGTGATGCCACAGCACTCTACTGAGGGTGACATAGTGAGACTCTGTCTCAGAAAGGGGGGGGCAGAGATGTGAAGGTTAAGCACAGGGGTTCTCTATCTTTTTACTCAGGGGGCCAGTTGACTGTCCCTCAGACTGTTGGAGGGCCGGACTGTAGGTCCCCGGGGGGAGTTGGCTGCTAAGCAGGATAGGCAGCGGCGGCAAAAACACCGGCAGGCCAGATAAATGTCCTAGATGGTGTGCATGTGGCCCATGGGCTGTAGTTTGAGGACACCTGGGTAAGCACCTTGACATCTCTGAGCCTGTTTCCCTAGTATGAAAAATGGGAGTAAGACTAGTCCTTACCTCTAGGGACTTTGGTGGAGATAAAATAAACTAATTCAAGTGAAGAGAGTATTAAACACTAGGTCTGGCTCAGTGCCTGTGGCTCATGTGGCTGGGGCGCCAGCCACATGCACCTGAGGTGGTGGGTTCAAATCCGGCCTGGGCCCGCCAAACAACAATGATGGCTGCAACCAAAAAAAAA
>NW_003852420.1:18670197-18677944 GCF_000181295.1 Otolemur garnettii | reverse complement strand
CTCAAAAAAAAAAAAACACTAGGTCTGGCAGCTGGTGCTCACCCAGCAAATATGCACAGTTTGGTTGTGGTTTCGTTATTGCTCGAGAAGAACTTAGGAGGTGTAGAATAGGTGGCTGGGGGCAGGGGTAGGGAAGAGTAGGCCAGAATCTTAGCCTCCTGGAGTGGATAAGAATCACTTGGAGGAGTTATTCACAATGCAGATTCCCAGGCCCCTCTCAGGAACTGGAACTTGATGGAAGGGTGTCAATTCCAGGGAGTCTGGGACCTAACTCTTTTTTGTTTGTTTTTTGTTTTTGAGACAGAGTCTCAAGCTGTTGCCCTGGGTAGAGTGCTGTGGTGTCATAGCTTACAGTGACCTCCACTTTGGGCTCAAGTGATCCTCTTGCCTCAGTTTTTCTATTTAGTAGAGATGGGGTCTTGCTTTTGCTTAGGCTAGTCTCGAACTGGTGAGTTCAAGCAGTCAACCCGTCTCACCCTCCCGGAGTGCTAGGATTACAGGCATAAGCCACTACTCCTGGCCTCCGGGACCTAAATTCTCATCTGAAGTGACTCTTGGAGGAGGCCTAGGACATATAAGTGACATGTTTCCTTTCTTAGATACAGATGTTGCTTTGGGATTAATTCCTAGGTGACCTGTGCAAGTTCCCTCACTTCTTTGAGCTTCAGTTTCCTCATTTGTAAAATGGGGGTGATATTCTCGCCCTCCTGGGGTTCTTGGGGGGATTCAGCCACACAGAGTCCAGAATGCAGCCTGGCTAGTGGGTGCTCTTTGGTGAGAGTTACCATCCCCCACCCAGAGGATCAGACTGACAGGGATACCCGGCAGTCAGAGGTTTAGGATCCTGATGCATGGGAAGCAGGGCCTGGAGGCTGTTGGTTACGCTGGGCAGGAGCCAGGCCCCAGTGCTGTAAACAGTGACCTCATGGCTGAGTGCATTTGTTTTGTGCTTTGGGGATTTGCCCTGGTTTCCGGAAGCCACAGCTGCCTCGCCTCCCTTAGCATCTCAGCACCCCTACCTTGGGAGTAGCTGAGAGGATCAAATGAGACAGGCAGATGGGGCCCTTTAAGAGCCTGACACAGTGAGCCCACTGTTGGGGCTCATTACTAACACTTGCGTTGTTGATGTTAATGTAATGTGTCTTCAGGCTTTGAGCTGATACAGCAGGGTCAGGTCAAGAGCAAGACTTCAGGGTTGACCGACCTGAGTTCAAATTTTGGTTCTGTAGCCTCCTGGCTGTGTGACCTTTCCTTTCTAGCCTCATAATGGGGATAATAATCAAAGTGTTTTTCCTCAGCCGAGAATGTGTGGTAAGTACTTGGGGAAGTGCCAGCTGCCTCTGTAGGTCCCCTGTGAGGGCTGAGGGGCCCTGCCCACTAAGTGGTTGTGAGGGCTTGAGGACGGAAAAGGACAAGCTCTAGGCCACAAAGCTTCTGTCCCCTAGGCCAGCGTATTGCTCCCATTGGCCTCCATCAGGGTGCAGGGCACTCTGGGGCTCTAAGATTAAGGGCTTTTTTTGTTTATATTGAAATTCTGCAAGCTGCCCAGGGTTGGGCTCTCTCGAAATAGTAGCCCTCAGGGGTAGGCACTAAGTGGGGAAGGGATTCTGTAGAGAATGGGGCACAAAAAACTAGGGCCTAACAGAGGGGATAGGAAAGGATGAAATGAACCAAAAGGATCATTCATGAACCTAAAAGTATCTAGGAACCCATGTGGATTCTGGGTGGGAACTAAGTCATCACCTCCTCAGGTGGAGGCCATGGTGGGGATGGGGCATTTGCCCAGGTAGAAAGGAACCCTTGCCTCTAGCAGCTTGCTTCCTCGCCCACTTAGGGCCACAGACCTCCCTGGATAGTGGATGAGGTCTCCCCAATTATATTCAGTCATTCATTCCTTCATCTCCTTCCCTTTTCACTTGTTGGACCCTTGGATTTGTTTGTTCATCCAATAAGCACTTATTAAGCATTTAGCAAGTGTGGCAGGCCCTGTCTGCTGCTGGGCCACATAGATGTCCATGAGCCCAGGCATGGTCTCTGGCCTTGATCTCTGGACCCCACCTTTCCTGGCCCAAAGCCAGGCAGGATGAATGAATAAATGAATATAGTGTGGATTAGGGCAGGGGTATACTCGGTGACCTAATAGCACCAAAGTAGGAACCACAGCCAAAAGCTGAACAGATCCAGCAGAAGCCCTGCGATTGGTCCAATGTGTGTAAAGTAGGTACCCAGAGGCGAACCAATCATCTTAACAATGCCGTAAAAACTGTTGACCATTTTGAGTACCTGCTATGTTTCAGCCATCAGCCCAAGCATTAGATCATTTATTCCTCAAAACAGTCTTTGTGAGTAAATTATATGAACCCCCTTTATTGCTGATCATATTGAGACTTCAAATGGTTAAATAACTCATCCAGGTCACGTAGTCAGCAAGTGTCAGAACCAGGCTTGGTTCTAGTTTTCTTATCTACAGAGTCCTTGTTCTGATATTGAGGGATTGCTCACCTTACTTTAGGGATAAAAGAAGTCTGATAGCCTAGAGAGCTTCAAACACAGCCTCATGGGCCAATCCTTGGAGGCTGTCCTTGGAGGTCTTCGGAGGCTATGGTGGAGGGGGAGGCAGTGCCAGTTTCCTTCTGGTTGTTGTTTTTCCTGTTCTCCCTAATAGACTGCCAAGGGGTCTGTGCCGAGCTGGGCTTGGGCCCAGGCGGATGACAAGAGCCAGGGAGGGCCCTCTTTCCTTCCGGCAGGGAGGCGGCACCATGGTCATTTCCGAGACCAGTAGGCACAGGGCGCTGGGCTGTCTGCCCTGCACAGAGTTCTTGCTGGCAAAATCCTCACACCCCTGGAGGAGCTTCGGCCCCTCAGCCAAACCCCCAGGGCTCTTAGCCCAGCCCAGTCCACACTGGCTTTGCGTGACCCTGAGCAAGTTTATTCTGCTCTCAGCTCCAATTTCCTTGTCAGTAAAATGGGGTACAAGATGAGAGTGAAGATGAATGTGGCTGGTGAAGATGAACACAGTAGGTGTTCACCAAACAGAAGCCCAGCCCACACAGGGGTGGAGTCTGCTTGCAATTTCCCAGCTCTGAAGGCCATCCTTCCTTATTCCCACGGGCCACCTTTCCTGCCTTCCACCCCCCCATGCTGCCAGCAGGGGACAGGACAGAGTGTGTCCTTCCGGAAATGGGGTGCTGCTGCTTCTGAGTCCCGGAACCAGGATTGCAGCTCTGTTAGCTTCTTTCGTTAGGGATGACTTGGATACCTGCCCAGCTTTTGTCATTTTGGGCATGTTCTACATCTCAAACAATTGGAAATAGATCTCAGCGTCACGTTGTGACCTCTAGCCAGTCATGTGCAGGCCCTGGGCCAAGCCTTTTTGTGCAGTAGCTGGTTCATTCCTCCTGTTGGGCCTGTGAGAGTGGTCCTGTTATTCCTATAAACATTTTATAGTTAAGGAGACTGAGACAGAGCAGGGAAATGACCTGCTCAGGATCTCATGCTGGTCACTGGCAGAGATGGGATTTGGTGGCACAGAGCTGCCCATCTCGCTCTGGGTTTCCATCCTGGCTTACTCCCTTCTCTTTAAGATGTTTGTGAGGCCGGGCGAGGTGTCTCATACCTGTAATCCTACCACTATGGGAGGCCAACGTGGGTAGATTGCTTGAGCTCAAGAGTTCGAGACCAGCCCGAGCAAAAGTGAGACCTCCATCTCTACTAAAAATGAAAAACTGAGGCAAGAATATCATTTGAGCCCAAGAGTTGGAGGTTGCTGTGAGCTATGACACCACAGCACTGTCTCCAGGGTGACAGCTTGAGACTCTGCCTCAAAAAAAAAATGTGTTTCTGCTCCTGCCACAGGCTCTTGCGACGACTAGGCAAGAGGGTGGCTGGGAGAGAGGCTTTGGGAAGCATTAAAAGCCCCAGGTAAGGCTGGGCACGGTGGCTCACGCCTGTAATCCTAGCATTCTAAGAAGCTGAGGCAGGAGGATTCCTTGAGCTCAGGAGTTCACGACAAACCTGAGTAAGAGTAAGACTCAGTATATACTAAAAATAGAAAAATAAACCTGGACGTTGTGGCAGGCACCTGTAGTCCCAGCTACTTGGGAGGCTGAGGCAGGAGGATCTCTTGATCCCAGGAATGAGGTTGCTGTGAATTATGCAGAGGCCATGGCATTCTTTAGACCTGGGTGACAGAATGAGACTGTCTCCAAAAAAAAAAAAAAAAGCCCCAGGTAAATGAAAAAGCTTTCCTGAGAATAGGTGGGGCCCTCACCACTTTCTGGGGCTGTGCTGTGATATAGACATTGGGAGTGTGTGGTGCCTGGGTTTTCGTTTGGTTCTGTTTCTTACTGGCTGAGTGACCCTTGGTGAGTTTCTTGGCTTCTTGGTGCCTCAGTTCGCACATCTGCTTAGTGGGGGAGAAAAACTAAGAATCTGCCTGTCTCTAGGGTGTTCTGTGGCTAAGGTCAGTGGGCTGCACAGTGAGGGCTGCTGTGCTTAGCCTGCTCACATCCTTCTTACTTCCCACTCCCACCCAGGTCTCCAAGGACATCTCCATGCGACTGCACAAGGAACTCGAAGTGGTGGAGAAGAAACGAGCACGGCTGGAAGAGGAGAACGAGGAGCTTCGGCAGCGGCTCATCGAGGCTGAGCTGGCTAAGCAGGTGCTGCAGACAGAGCTGGAGCGGCCGAGAGAGGTGAGGGCCTTGTCCACCCTGGCAGGGCTGGCCTGGAACAGGCAGGCACATGCCAGTCCCACCTAGCCAGTGTCTCTCCGAACCTCTGCCTGCTTGTGGGAAATGGGCAGGTTATGCCTCCCTGCAGGGTTGTTTACTGATTCCTTCCTCCGGCGTGCATTTTCTGAGCACCTACTCTGTACTTTGTGTGCTGGATACCAAGGATGCAGTGGGGAATGAAATACACCCAGCTCCTGTCCTTCGGGAGCTCACAGGCCTTCAGAGAACCACAGCTGCCAGGCGATTAACTGAGAAAACATGCAGCAATGTCCAGCATGGGACCCTGCCTTCTTCTCTACCTCAGTTTCCTTATTTATAAAATGGGGCAATATTGCCGAGTCATTTTGAGAACTAACTGGGAAAACTTGTGTGGAGATGCTGTAGGGCCTGCCAAGTGCTGCCATTGGGTGTGAAGTCAGTACTGTCCCGAGCTGGGTGTCAGGCCAGTGTCCCAGAGGTACTAGATGCTTCCTGACTGTGACCCTCAGGTGCCATCCTCTCTGTCTATGTTCATGTCAGTTCCTCTTCCTGCCACTTTCTCCCTCTTTTGCTGTGTGTTGGGTGCATAGCGAGTTAGACACCATGTTCAATATCACCTACCCATTTTATGGATAAGTAAACAACCCTTGAGAGAGGGAGGGAGAGAAAGAGGGATGATCTTTTTTTTTTTTTTTTTAATATGGACCGCTTCACGAATTTGCATGTCATCCTTGCACATGGGCCATGCTAATCTTCTCTGTATCATTCCAATTTTAGTATATGTGCTGCCGAAGCGAGCACAGGAGGGATGATCTTGCAGGGCTCAGTGGACTGGGCGCAATGGCTCCCGCCTGTAGTCCTAGCAGTCTGGGAATCTGAGGTGGGTGGATTGCTTGAGTCCAGGAGTTCCAGACCAGCCTGAGCAAGAAGGAGACCCGTTTCTACTAAAAATAGAAAAAACTAACCAGACATGGTGGTACATGCTTATAGTCCCACCTACTCAGGAGGCTGAGGCAAGAGGTTTGCTCAAGTCCAGGAGTTTGAGGTTGCTGTATGCTATGATGCCATGGCACTCTACGTAGGATGACAGAGTGAGACTCTGTCTTAAAAAAAATTTAAAAATATGGCTTAGTGCCCCTAGTACAGTGGTTACGGCACCAGCTACATACACTGAGGGTGGCGGGTTTGAACCCAGCCCAGGCTAGCAAAAACACCAACAAAAATAGCCAGGCGTTGTGGTGGGTGCCTGTAGTCCTAGCTACTTGGGAGACTGAGGCAAGAGACTTGCTTAAGCCTAATAGTTTGAGGTTGCTGTGAGCTGTGATGTGACAGTACTCTACAGAGGGCGACATAATGAGACTCTTTTTTTTTTGAGTCTCAAAAAAAAGAATGCTAATTGGAAATCATCAACCTCAACCTAGGTAACCCTCAAAGGCTAGAATCCTGGCTTGGCGCCTGTAGCACAGTGGTTACAGCACTAGCCATATGCACCAAGGGTGGTGGGTTTGAACCCGGCCCAGACCAGCTAAACAACAACAACTGCAACCAAAAAATAGCTGGGCATTGTGGCTGGTACCTGTAGACCCAGCTACTTGGGAGGCTGAGGCAAGAGAATTGCCTAAGCCTAAGAGTTGGAGGTTGCTGTGAGCTGAGACACCATGGCAGTCTATCAAGGGCAATATAGTGAGACTTTGTCTCAAAAAAAAAAATGGCTAGAATCCTGCTGATTCCAGAGGTCTGCATTTTAGGTAGCCCAGGGTGGCTTCTGGCTGCTATTTAAGGCAGTGGTTCTCAACCTTCCTAATGCCGCACAGCTCACAGCAACCTCCAACTCTTGGGTTCAAGTGAGTCTCCTGCCTTAGCCTCCCAAGTAGCTAGGACCACAGGCACCTTCCACTATGCCCAGCTATTTTTTCGTTGCAGCCGTCATTGTTGTTTGGCGGGCCTGGGCTGGATTCGAACCCGCTACCTTAGGTGTATGCGGCTGGCACCTTAATCACTTGAGCCATAGGCGCTGAGCCTATTTTCCTTTTTGAGACTGAGTCTCGCTCTGTCGCCCTTGGTAGAGTGCAGTGGTGTCACAGCTCACAACAACCTCAAACTCTTGGGCTTAAGCGATTCTCTTGCCTCAGCCTCCTGAGTAGCTGGGACTATAGGCGCCAGCCACAATGCTCAGCTATTTTTTGTTGCAATTGCCACTGCTGTTTTAGCTGTCTGGGCTGGGTTCGAACCTGCCACCCACGGTATATGGGGCTGGCGCCTTACCCACTAAGCCACAGGCACCGCCCCGTGATATATTTTCATTGTTACAAAGGGGTTGAGACCCACAGGTTAAGAACCTCTGTTAATTAAGGTATCCTAGGATTATACATTCTTTGAGGGCGCACTCCTTGCTAGAGGCCCTGCCTGCCAACTTTTCCAGAGGGTGTGCATGCCAGTGTTCCAGGACTGAGATGCCACAGGCTGAGGTCTCAACTGCCCTTCAGCCGTCCTTCCTGCTAGGCATGTTGGTGTAATGTGCCAACACCTTCTCAGTGTGGACAGAAGGCATTTGCTGCTCAGGACTGGGTGGCAGGCCCCCTCTCTTCATGCAGCCTCTTGCCTGCCATGGCCTGACCCATAACCCAGGGCACTATCTTTACCCCATCTTGTTGCTGCCACTCTTGATGGGAAAAAGGGAAGTCTATTTCAGAAAGTACCTTAGAGGTCAGTCTATTCCTATTATACAAGTGAGGAAACTGAGGCCCAGAAAGGAAGAGCTTGCCTGAGGTCACCTAGCTTTTCCTTTGCAGAGATGTGGCTAAACCCCTGAAGCCACTTCCCCTTTCTAAATCTCAGTTTCTTCACCTGTGACATCAGGATAATAATTTTACCTAGCCCGTGAAGTTGTTAGGCTCACTAACAAGATCGTGTAAACATGGGATACTCTGAAGAAGTTAAAAAGAGGCTCGGCGCCTATAGCTCAACCGGCTAAGGCGCCAGCCACGTACACCTAAGGTGGCGGGTTCGAATCCCCAGCCCGGACCCGCCAAACA
>NW_003852420.1:18652816-18670008 GCF_000181295.1 Otolemur garnettii | reverse complement strand
AATCAGGTAGTATGGCAGTGCCTCAAAAAATTCAGCATAGAATTACAACAGGATCCAATAATTCTGGGCATATTCCCAGAAGAATTGAAAGCAGGGTCTTGAGGAGGAGATACTTACACCAGGGAGAACGCACACCCACGTTCATAACACTGTTATTTAAAATAGCCAAAAGGTAGAGCAACCCAATGTTCCTCAGCGGATGGATGGGTAAACCAAGTGTGGTATGTCCACAGAATGGAATAGGATTCAACCCCAGGGAGGAATGAGGTACTGGCACATGCCCCAACATCCGTGAGCCTTGAAAACACGCTGAGTGAAAGAAGCCAGGCGCTAGTTCACTTCCCCGTGAGGCCCTTGTCAGTGAGACTGCTCTCGCCTTCTGTGTGCCCCACGGTGGCTCAGGATGTGGGAAGGAGACGGGAGCCTGTGTTTATTTGCTGTTTGTCCTCTCCCTTCTCCCTCTCCTTCCTGACATGGTTTCTATGGAGACAAGGGTCCCTTAGCAATTCTTCTGCCAGAGCTGCAGTCCCATCATCAAGATCTGCCTCTGCCGTCCTGACAGGTTGCTGCAGTGATGCTGTCACCCGGCTGGGAACAGGAGCCCCTGGTCTGAGCTGATGTGGTTGCTATGGCGACAGCTCGGGGCTGGAGTGAAGGGAGGTGGCAGCTCCCAGCCTAGTGCTGCGGTGGCACTGTTGCCCAGCTGGGCTGCAGCTCAAGAATTGTAACACCAGCCACCCTCTTGTCTGGTATCGGTTCCCCTGCCTTGCATTTTAGGCAGAAAGCCAATATCGGTGTTGACGTGATTTATTATAACTGCTGTGTCTGAGCACTTATTCTGTACCAGGCACCCACAGCAACATTGTACATATGTCCTCAATGTTGTTTAACCCTCTCCACACCCTCCCCACGTGGATCGTGTCCTCATCCCCATTTTAGAGGTGCCACTCTTTCCTTGACAGTTTTTAAATTGTGATTTAATTCACGTACTATACAATTCACCATTTTAATGTGTATAATTCCGTGATTCTTTTAGTTTATTTATGATGTACAAACCATTGCCATTATCTAATTTCAGGATATTTCTGTTGCCCCCCAAAGTAGCCCCATACCTGTTAGCATTCACTCCCCACTCTCCCTTCCTTCCCGCCGCTGGCAACCACTAATCCACTTTCTGTCTCTATGGATTTGCCTGTTGTGGGCATTTCATTCAAAGGGAATCAGGCAATATGTGATCTTTGATGACTGGCTTCTTTTACTTAGCAGAAGGTTTTCAATGTTTATCCATCCATGTCGAAGAATGTATCGGGACTTCATCCCTTTTTATGGCTGAATAATAATCCATTGTATGGATATAGCACATTGTGTTTGTCCGTTCATCATTTGATGGACATTTGGGTTATTTCCACCTTTGGGCTATTATGAGTAATGCCTCCGTGAACATTCTTGTACAAGTTTCTGTGATTGAGTGCTCTCAGTTCTCTCGGGTATGTACCAAGGAGTAGAATTGCTGTATCTAGATGAGAATGGAGAAAGACAAAGGTGGGATTGAAACCCAGGACTCTGTGTCTACCAAACCCACACTGACTCCTGTGGTGATGCCCTTGCCCTCCCTACCTCACCCAGGGGCTTTTCTGGGACGCTTTTGTGTTTTCAGAACATTTGATGAGGCTGCCTGCTGCAGGGAGTACTTCTCTTCCTGGCATTGGCTTCTCTCCCTGATCTGCTATCAGGAAAGGGTGCTGACCATGCCTCAGACTGGGGGAGGGGGGCAGGGGAGGTGGGTTCAAATCCCACTGCTGCTGTTGCCACTGAAGTGCAAATAATTCTAATCTTGGGCAAATCATGTAACTGTTCCTGTACTCAGTTTATTTATAAAAGGTGATTATGAATCCCTCCTTCCCAGAGGTGTTTGTGAGAGTTAAATAAGACAAGCAAGTAAAGAGCTTAGCGCAGAATAAGGGCTTGTTAAGTACTTGCTATTATCTCTGCCTTCATAATGCTGTGATAGCTGTGGATCGGGAGAAGCATTTACTTTAGTTAAATAAATACATTTCTGCTGCCTCTTGTGAGGCGCTCTCTGGGTAGAGCTGCCAGTTGCCCATGGAACAAGCAGCTATGTTGAAATCACTGCCTGCAGTTGGCACCGTCTGTCCCTGTGACATTCGATTTGGGGCTAATGTCTGAACCACTCTTTGTTTCCTTCCCCAAGTGGTCTCTCCCTAACTGGGAGCCACACGGCCTCTCTGGCTATTTCAGCTACTGTGGAGGAAGAATGGCTCAGTCTTTTTTTATTTGTATTTATTTATTTATTTATTTATTTTTGAGACAGAGCCTCAAGCTGTCGCCCTGGGTAGAGTGCTATGGCATCACAGCTCACAGCAACCTCCAACTCCTGGGCTCAAGCGACTCTCCTGCTTCCACCTCCCAAGTAGCTGGGATTACAGGCGCCTGCCACAACGCCTGGCTATTTTTTGTTGCAGCCATCATTGTTTGGCGGGCCCGGGCTGGATTCGAACCCACCAGCTCAGGTGTATGTGGCTGGCACCTTAACCGCTTGAGCCACAGGTGCCGAGCCAATGGCTCAGTCTTTGAGGTGGACTCCCTACCCTGGGTTCCTTCTAGAAGAAATTTTGTACATGAAGCACAGCCTATGCTTTCAGTGAGATCTGTCCACGCGTCCCCTCCACATTTGGGAAAACCGGCCTAGTTATTTTGGCAGGTTTGTTTTGCGTCTTGGAAGATTGGCCTTTGTTTCTTTTTCTTTTTTTGGAGATAGGGTCTTATTTTGTCACTCTCGGTAGACTGCCGTGGTATCACAGCTCACAGCAACCTCAAATTCTTGGGTTCAAGAGATCGTCTTGCCTCAGCCTCTTGAGGTACCCACCACAACACCTGGCTATTTTTAGAGATGAGGTCTTACTCTTGCTCAGGCTGATCTTGAACTCCCGAGCTCAGGCAATCCACGCTTTTCAGCCTCCCAGAGTGTTACGATTGCAGGCGTGAGCCACTGTGCCAGGCTGTGGCCTTTGTTTCTTGAAGGTGTCAGAGAGCAGAGGGCCCATAGAACTCGGCTAAGGGAGCTCGCTGCTGGGTTCAGAGGGCTACTGTGGAGGAAGCAGGAAGGAGGACATAGCGCAGGCTCCTACTAGGAGGCCTCAGACCAGGGATGCTTGGAGGCACCACGCTGGCTGCTCAAAGGCAGCCTTGTGAGCTTTGTGAGTTGTGGGTGGGGAGCCCCTGCTGTAAGGCCAAGCCACAGTGTGTGCCCTCAGGGCCAAGCACTTCCCTAGGCCTTGTGGCTGCATTCCTGCTGGTGCTTAGGGCTGCCCTGCCTGTCCCACCCTCCTGAGGCCTGGTGCCAGAACATCTGCCTCTTGGACAGGGACTGGCTCCACCCCCAGGAGCTCCACAAAGGGGCTCTGACAGGCTCTGGCTCTGTTGAGGGGTGGCCCCCCAGCCGCCTGGCCAGCTGCTGCCCTGCAGAGGGGAGAAAGGTCTTTGTGTGCTCTGTGCCTGCCTTGTTTTCCCTACAGAGCAGGGGGACAGGATAGGAGCCCGCATTATTGAGACAAGAGGGGAGAAGGGGCAAATCTAGCCAGAGAAGGCCAGAACCCCTCTATTCTGCCTCCATTCTGAGTAAGTTCAACTCACTCTCACCTTTTCCCTGCTTTTGGAAAGGTGTTCAGTGACTTCTTGGGGCAAGTACATTTAAAAACATTTACTGTTGTTTTTTTCCTTCCCAGGAGGTAGTGGGTCATGCTTGGCCGAGAAAGATTAGGAAGTCCAAATAAAAACTCACCTGTAATCTAGAAGTCAGAGGGAATGTCTCTTTAGGTGTTGGGGGGTGTATATGCTTCCAATAAGTTTTTCTATGAATACCTATATACGTATTTAAATGTATATGTGAATATGCATTTTTCATCTAAAAAAGTAACATAAACTCAGTAAGGCAAAAAATATCGTTCCCAAAGCATACAAACGGATGCCTAGCATACCTCTGAGGAGAGCTATAGCAGACTCTGGTTACATTGGTTGCCTTGAGGCAGAAGAATCGAGTGACTGGGTCCTTATATTCCCTTGTGTACTTTCAGAATTTTAAGCCCTACGTGTGTCATCTATTAAAAAATAATAGAAATAATGAAAACTGTACATAAAGTAAAAGAAGAAAGCCTTCCCTAACTGCCTCCCTTGATTCTACTGCTCAGCCTAAGCCATGATCAACGAATTTGCTTTGTATCTTTCCAGGTCTTTCTCTGGCTGTGCTCATACAATACATATTTCTATGTATTTTGTCTTTTTTAAAATAAAGATGGAATTATATTGTATACACCATTTCTGTAATGCGCAGAATAATATAGCACGAACACAGTGTTCTTTTTTACATGCTTGATGTTTTTGGTTTTCTTCTGCCTAAAGTGCTTATTATAAAAATCAAAGATCACAGAATCAAATAAACATAGGCAGGAAAGAAAGTCTAAAATAGTACCATCCAATTCAGTATTTTAAACACAGCCCAGGCTGGACATGGTGGCTCATGCCTGTAATCCTAGCACTCTGGAAGCCCAAGGAGGGTGGATTTCTTGAGCTCAGGAGTTGGAGGCCAGCCTGAACAAGAGCTAGACCCCATCTCAACTAAACCAGACATGGTGGTAGGTGCCTGTAGTCTTAGCTACTTGGGAGGCTGGGGCAGGAGGATCTCTGGAGCCCAGGAATTTGAGGTTGCTGTGAGGTAGGACACCATGGCACTCTATCCAGGGTGACAGTGAAACTCTATCTCAAAAAATAAGATAAAATAGGCTCGGCGCCTATAGCTCAACCGGCTAAGGCGCCAGCCACGTACACCTAAGGTGGCGGGTTTGAATCCCCAGCCCGGACCCGCCAAACAACAATGACGGCTGCAACCAAAAAATGGCCGGACGTTGTGGCAGGCGCCTGTAGTCCCAGCTACTTGGGAGGTGGAGGCAGGAGACTCGCTTGAGCCCAGGAGTTGGAGGTTGCTGTGAGCTGTAATGCCATGGCACTCTACCCAGGGGGACAGCTTGAGGCTCTGTCTCAAAAAAAAAAAAAAGATAAAATAAACACAGAGCCCAAGGTCCATACAGAGCCCCAACTGACCAGTCAGCACTGGGCACCCTGGGTGAGGGAAGTAGCTATACAAAGGGGGACTTTGACTTTATCTGCTTTGTGCATATTTCTTACAGTGAGAATATATTTTGTATATTGATTTTTTTTTTTGGAAAAAATATTTGTATAGGCTTGGCACCTGTAGCTCAGCAGCCAGGGTGCTGGCCATATACCCCAAACTCGGCCCGGGCCTGCCAAACAACAATGACAACAACAACAACAACAAAGTAGCCAGGCGCCTGTAGTCCCAGCTACTTGGGAGGCTAAGGCAAGAGAATTCCTTAAGCCCAGGAGTTTGAGGTTGCTGTGAGCTGTGATGCCATAGTATTCTACTAAGGGTGACATATGAGACTGACTCAAAAAAAAAAAAAAATATCTCGTATAGTTAAAATTTTTTTTTTGAGACAGAGCCTCAAGCTGTCCCCCTGGGTAGAGTGCCGTGGCATAGCTCACAGCAACCTCCAACTCCTGGGCTCAAGCGAGTCTTCTGCCTCTGCCTCCCAAGTAGCTGGGACCACAGGCGCCAAGCCAGTTAAAAAAAATTTTAAAGGACAAAATCTAAAAATTATATTCCCTTTACCCCCTCCAGAAAATGGAGGGGAAACATACACTGTGCAAGTCCCTTGTGTTCTTAGAATTATCAGCCTGCTCTATTTTCTTCAGACCTTCCTTCCCCCCTATGAATATATTAACTAGCTTATTTTTATAACAGTAGAAACATGCCAGTTTTTTTTTTTTAAGTTACAGTTTTTTACAGTTTTATTTATTTATTTTTTGAGACAGAGTCTCACTCTGTTGCCCTGGGTAGAGTGTCATGGCATCACAGCTCACAACAACCTCTAACTCTTTGGCTTAAGTGATTCTCTTGCCTCAGCCTTCCAAGTAGCTGGGACTACAGTGGTACCCACCACAACGCCCAGCTATTTTTTAATTGCAGTTGTCATTGTTGTTTAGCTGGCCCTGGCTGGGTTCAAACCTGCCAAATTCGGTGTATGTGGCTGGCATCATAACCACTGTGCTACGGGCACTGAGCCTAAATAACAGTTTTATTGAGATATGATTCACATACTGTGAAGTTTCCCTTTTTAAAATGTACGCAACAGTAGTTTTTTTTGAGACAGAGTCTCACTGGGTCACCCTGGGTAGAATGCCATGGTGTCACAGCTCACAGCAACCTCAAACTCTTGGGCTTAAGCAATTCTCTTGCCTCAGCCCACCTAGTAGCTGGGACTACAGGTGCCTACCACGTCTGGCTATTTTTTTTGTTGCAGTTGTTTAGCAGGCTTGGGCTGGGTTCAAACCTGCCACTCTCAGTGCATGTGGCTGGCACCATAACCACTGTGCTATGGGCGTCAAGCCCACCTCAGTAGTTTTTGGTATATTCACAGAGGTTTATAGTCATCACCACTCTCTAATTCTAGAACATTTTTGTCACCCCTTCCCCGAAGAGACCTGATACCTATTGACCTTCACTCCCCATCCCACCCTCTCCTAACTCTTGGCAACCATTAATGTCCTCTCTGTCTTTGTGGAGTTTATTATTCGGGACATTTCATGCAAGTGGAATCTTAGGATATGTGGTCTTTAGTGACTGGCTTCTTTCACTTGGTGTGATGTCCTCCAGGCTCATGCATGTTGCAGAATGTGTTGGGACTTCATTCCTTCCTATGGCTGAGTAACATTCCATTGTGGGGATAACCCACTTCTGGTTTATCCATTCATCAATTGTGGGTACAGTTGGGTTGTAGTTGGTTTGCAGGTTACTTCTTTCTGTTACCACGTCAGTGAATCTCACCGTCCGTCATTCCTTTTCTTTCTTTTTTTTGAGACAGAATCTCACTATGTTGCCCTTGGTAGAGTGCTATGGTGTCACAGCTCACAGCAACCTCAACCTCAAACTCTTGGGCTTAAGTGATTCTCTTGCCTCAGCCTTCCAAGTAGATGGGACTATAGGTGCCTGCCACAACACCTGGCTGTTTTTGTTGTTGTTGTAGTTGTCATTGTGGTTTGGCAGGGCCAGGCTGGATTCGAACCTGCCAGCCCCAGTGTATGTGGCCAGTGCCCTAGCTCTGAGCTACAGGCACTGAGCCTGTCACTCCTTTTCAATGGCTCTCCATTACCTCATTCATTGTCTGTGATGTGTGGAGCCCCTTGGTACCTGTGGAGACCCCTGAGTCACTACTCTGCCACTGCTCTTCTGGAGAGTCTGCAGTGCTTAAGGGGGCCATGGTCACCTAATCTATGATTAAGTGGAATTTTCAGGGAGAGGAAGGGGGTTTACCCAGGATCATAAACTCAAGTGTTCAACTTCTAGCTAAGGCCACAGCCCCTCCCACTCAGCCTGTGGTAGGTAGGCCCAGATCTGAAAGTCTGGCCCTAATCCCCCACCTCAGCATTCTACCTGGGGTTTCTCTCTGAGTACCCTGTCCAGGGCTCCACAGGCTGCTACTTGTCTACCTCCTGGCTCTTGAGGAAGGACTTGTTTTGTGACTCACCACTATTCCTCCTCTTCCCTTCTAGCTTTTGAAAGTTCCCAGGTCAGGTCTTCTCAAATGCTGGCTCCCTGGGTACCTTCGTCTGAAATATCAGCCTCTGCCTTCCTGCCTCATTTGCATTTCAAAAGGTCTCTTTAGGATTTGATTGGGCCTTAAGATATTCTCTACTTGAAAGCGCATCTGGAGTTCCCTTCCCTGGCTTTGCGGACCTAACCTGCACTTTGGTATCTCTTGGGAAGCTATTTAGAAGTCCTGATGCCAGGCACCTACCCTAGACCATCAGTATTTTTTTTTTTTTTTTTGAGACAGAGCCTCAAGCTATCCCCCTGGGTAGAGTGCTATGGCATCACTCACAGCAACCTCCAACTCCTGGGCTCAAGAGAGTCTCCTGCCTCAGCCTCCCAAGTAGTTGGGACCACAGGCACCCGCCACAATGCTTGGCTATTTTTTTGTTGCAGCTGTCATTGTTGTTTGGTGGGCCCGAGCTGGATTCAAACCTGCCACCTTAGGTGTATGTGGCTGGCGCCTTAGCCACTTGAGCCACAGGTGCCGAGCCAGTATTTTTTTTTTTTTAAGTTCCCCTGTGTAATTCTGATGTGCACCCTGAGTGGGAACCACAGTGCTAGCTGCACTCTGACCTTCATCGAATTTAAAGGCAGATTTTCTCCTACCAAATCTTTGGAATTTGATCAAGAGACATGCCAAGTGAGAGGGAGCGGCTATGAACCTATTATTATTATTATTACTATTTTCCTTACTGTGCCTTTAAATAGTAGTGGTAGTGGCAAAATAAAAAAAGGAGATAAAAAAGCTGGGGAAGAAGGAAGACACAGAGGAGAGGGGGGAGGTGGCAAGAACTATAGGAAGCTCCAAGGTCATACATTGAATCAGGTATACAGCTACAGTCCAGGTGGCAGCAACCAATCAAAAGTTCACGCACTATCATTCCAACTAAGACCCTAACCACGGAAAGGCAGTTAGCCTATAGAAACCCCAAGAACTCCCTAGTGACCAATGAGTGACCAGACACTAGCTTCTTCTTCAGCTGTCTTTTTCAGCATTTTGTTGCAACCCATAGTACCTTGCGAGAAAGTGTATACAAGTTTCCCTGGCCTTTGTTTAGGGGCCACTCCCCGCTGTTCTGCTTTTCTCTTGGGAGTGACCCAAGCATATGCTTGAATAAACTTCTTGCTTCTTCCATGTGTGAGACTGGACTCTCAGTAGTAATAATTTTGGCCCTAACACCAAGAACTGAGCCTAGGGCCGGGCACGGTAACTCACACCTGTAATGCTAACACTCTACCCAGGGTGGCAGCTTGAGGCTCTGTCTCAAAAAAAAAAAGAACTTGTCCTAGACTTGTCTTAGGTTAGCTATGGATTTGCTGTGAGACCTTGAGCAAGTCCTTGCCGCTCTCTCTTGGTTTCAGTAAAACAGGGGTTGGATCAGATCAGTAGCTCTCACCTTCAGGGATGGGGTGTGAGAGGTGGGGTTGCAGGTAGGCATGTATCCAAATCACTTACTTAAAGTCAAAAGCAATCTAATGTGGTTTCATACACCACCACCATGAATCACCCCTCTCATGGGAGAAAGTGTTCAAATGGAATCATGCATCTAATTGAATGACTTTTTTAAACAGTGGGAAACTTCCGTAATGATTATTTTTACATTCCTTTAAATTCCCCACATAGGGATTGTGCTGTTTTTCATTCTTGCCAGCAATTTATGAACTTTCTTGTTTTTCTATAGCTTTGCCAATACAATACGTTGTCAGATACTTGGATTTTTCCTAGTCTGGTAGGTGGGAAATGGTATCTCAGTGTAGTTTTAATTTGCATTTTTCTGTCTGAGTGGGGTTGAACATTTTGATATGATTAAGATTCATTTGCCTTCCTTTTCCTGTGAACTGTTTTCCATATCTTTAGCCTATTATGTAAGTTTGTTGGCTTTTTTATTCTATTTGTGAAGATTTTTATATATTTAAGATATGACTCTTTATTGGTATAAATGGCATAACATTTTTCCCCTAGTTTGTCATTTATATTTTTACTTTTATTTTTTTTCCATGTAGAGAACTTGCATGTAAAATCTGTCAAATTTTCCCTCCTTATTGCTTCTGGATTTTTGAATCATTATTTGCTATTAGTCTCTCATGATAATTTCTAAGCCTGTATAATTATGATTTGTTACCCCCATATTCATTTGAATAGTGTGCATTCTGAATTAAAGTTACACGTAGATGTCAGTTTCAGGAAGCCAGGATTCCCTCTGAAATAGAGATTTGCATGCAGAAGTTTATGGATGAGTCCCTTTGGAAATGACACCATCCGTGCAGGAGAGCACCTGCCCTTGGACAAGGGAGCTTCCATCTGCCTGCAGCCATTGCTGCGAGGGGTACTCAGCTTTGAAATCTGAGCTGGGGGCTCGGCGCCTATAGCTCAACCGGCTAAGGCGCCAGCCACGTACACCTAAGGTGGCGGGTTCAAATCCCCAGCCTGGACCCGCCAAACAACAATGACGGCTGCAACCAAAAAATAGACGGGCGTTGTGGCGGGCGCCTGTGGTCCCAGCTACTTGGGAGGCGGAGGCAGGAGACTCGCTTGAGCCCAGGAGTTGGAGGTTGCTGTGAGCTGTAATGCCACAGCACTCTACCCAGGGGGACAGCTTGAGGCTCTGTCTCAAAAGAAAAAAAAAAGAAATCTGAGCTGGGGAATGAATGTCTCAGTTCTGATGGGGGATCTGGGCCAACCACCACAGCACCCACCCTGGGTACTTCGTGATGGTCACTGTTGTGTTCTCTGCAGCTAACTGCCTGACTTACATAATAGGTGCTTAGGAAATCTTTGATGAATGAAAGGGAGACAAACAAGAACAGAAACCTTTTTAGGTCTTGGCCCAGACCAGCAAGATCACAATGTGGCAGTGGGAGAGAGGGGAGGAACCTTGGGCGCTTAGGGGGTCTGTCATGTGCCCCATTGCAGCCCACTTGGTGGTCTCAAGGGACCCTCCAGCTCCCTGTTGGATCAGGTCAAAGCCTGGACATTGGGCTGGGGTGGGTATGGAGCCCTGAGTGTGACCCTCGGTACATGACTGCATATGCGTCACCCTTGTAAGCTTTTCTGACTTTTTAAAATTTCCCTTTAGCATTCCTTGAAGAAACGAGGAACTCGCTCCCTGGGAAAGACAGAGAAGAAGCCTTCTGCGCAGGTACTTCTTGGCTGCCCCCACAAACAGGTTTTGGCCTCAAGACTCCAGCCTGACTCCAGGTGGCCTGAGGAGAGGAGTCCCCACGAATGTCCATCTCTCCCTAGCTTCTACCCTGTCCTCCCTGCATTCATTTTCTTAGCTTTGCTGCCCACTTCCCCAAACCACACTTTTTTTTTTGAGACAGAGTCTCACTGTGTCACGCACGGTTGAGTGCCTTGGTGTCACAGCTCACAGCAACCTCAAATTCTTGGGCTTAAGTGATTATCTTGCCTCAGCCTCCCAAGTAGCTGGGACTACAGGTGCCCGCCACAATGCTCAGCTATTTTTTGGTTGTAGTTGTCATTGTTTGGCAGACCCGGGCCAGGTTCAAACCCACTAGCCCCGGTGTATGTGGCTGGCACACTAGTTGCAGAGCTACAGGTGCCACGCCCCAGACCATACCTTGAGCCCATGGTTCTTGGGTACTCAGAACCTCCCCTTCCCCAAGCAGCAAGCTGACTTTCCAGACAATGTGACAATCAAGTCCAAAAATGTAGAGTCAGAGGGACTGTTATTGTCCCATTTCTCAGGTGAGGAAACTGTAGTAGTAATGGTAGCAGCAGTCAACCATCAGAATGTCACTTACTCCCAGCCTTCCAGGCTGTGCATAGTACTCCATGCTTGCTGCCATTTCAAGATTATTGCAACCTCAGCTTCCCCTCTGACCCCCCAATTCCTTGAGGGTTGGGTAGTGTCTGATTCATTCCTGCAATCCCAGCATACAGTCAGGGTTCCCCAAGATGCTGTAGCTGGTGCTGAGTCTCCCAGCACTAACATTCCTGGGTTGTGTCTGTCTCTGTGCCATCCGGCCCCAGGAGGACAGTGCAGATCTGAAGTGCCAGCTGCACTTTGCCAAGGAGGAGTCGGCCCTCATGTGCAAGAAGCTCACCAAGCTGGCCAAGGAGAACGACGGCATGAAGGAGGAACTGCTCAAGTACCGCTCGCTCTACGGGGACTTGGACAGCGCCCTGTCAGCGGAGGAGCTGGCGGACGCGCCACACTCGCGGGAGGCTGAGCTGAAGGTGCACTTGAAATTGGTGGAGGAGGAAGCTAACTTGCTGAGCCGCCGCATCGTGGAGCTGGAGGTGGAGAACCGGGGCCTGCGGGCCGAGATGGACGACATGAAAGATCACGGTGGCGGCTGTGGGGGGCCCGAGGCTCGCCTGGCCTTCTCTGCGCTGGGTGGCAGCGAGTGTGGGGAGAGCTTGGCGGAGCTGCGGCGACACCTGCAGTTCGTGGAGGAGGAGGCGGAGCTGCTGCGGCGCTCCTCAGCGGAGCTTGAGGATCAGAACAAGCTGCTGCTGAACGAGCTGGCCAAGTTCCGCTCCGAGCACGAGCTGGACGTGGCGCTGTCGGAGGACAGCTGCTCAGTGCTCAGCGAGCCCTCGCAGGAGGAGCTGGCGGCTGCGAAACTGCAGATCGGAGAGCTCAGCGGCAAAGTCAAGAAGCTGCAGTATGAGAACCGGGTGCTTCTCTCCAACCTCCAGCGTTGTGATCTCGCCTCCTGCCAGAGCATGCGGCCGATGCTAGAGACTGATGCAGAGGCCGGGGACTCCGCCCAGTGTGTGCCCGCGCCCCTTGGTGAGGCCCACGAGCCCCATGTGGCCCGGCTTTGCAGAGCCAGGGAGGCCGAGACACTGCCTGGACTGAGGGAGCAGGCCGCCCTGGTCAGTAAGGCTATCGACGTCCTGGTGGCAGATGCGAATGGTTTCTCTGCTGGCCTCCGGTTGTGTCTGGACAATGAGTGTGCAGATAACAGCGAGGGCCCCAGGGATGCCAAGCTCATCCATGCCATCCTGGTGCGGCTGAGCGTGCTGCAGCAGGAGCTGAACACTTTCGTGCGGAAGGCGGACGCAGCCCTGGGGAGCTCTGGCAAGGAGCAGCCAGAGCCCTTCTCTTCCCTGTCCCCCTTGGGTTCCCAGGGGCCCTCTAAGGAGATCCTTCTGGCTAAAGACCTTGGCTCAGACTTCCAGGTAAGATGTCCCAGTCACAGGCCCTATAACTTTTTTAAAATTAATTTTTACTGAACCATAACATACAGACAGGGTAAGACACGAGTCTACACAACTTCATCCCTTCAGAGGGATGGATTGGCTGGTGAAGAGAGTTCTTGGCAGAAGGAATGGCCTGTGCAAAGGCACAGCTCAGATCAGAGGTGGAAGGACCATGGTATGTCTCAGGCACCGATTAAAGAGCACGCATGAGGCTGGGCTGCAGAGAGCATTGGGGAGGTTTGATCTTCATCTTGAGAGCAATGACACAGGGATCTTTCTATTTCCAGAGAGAAGTTTAGCTCTTTCTTTCCAATAATTTATACCATGATACTGTGCCCTGTTAGTCCGGCTTGATCTTGCTTTTTTTAATCAAGAAGACTGCCCTGTGTTGAGTCTGCCTCTTGGTTTTTCTCAAATGAGGAATGAGCAGGTGCCACATGTGTGGTAGGACAGTTGGGGCTGGCTTAGAAAGTTTAGGCACAGGATAGACCTTCACAGAGTCAGTGTTTTCACTCACACTTACCTACGTCTTCTCAGTAGACATTCACTGAGTGGCGGCAGGGCCCCCAGCCAGCGCTGGGTTTGGGTTGCAGAGGTGATAGATGGTTAGAGTCTCTTACAGAACCTGGAGGCTTGGGATGGAGTCTATTTCTGGCACACCTCAGTCCCTTCCCCATGGTTATCTTTGATCTCTTCTGCCTGTTCCTCTCTGTATAGCCACCTGACTTTAGGGACCTGCCAGAATGGGAGCCCAGGATCCGAGAGCCCTTCCGCAATGGCGACTTAGACTCCAAGACTGACCCCAGCCGAAGCTTCAGGCCTTACCGAGCTGAAGACAATGATTCCTATGCCTCTGAGGTGGGTCTTGACCTGAGCAAGCAGGGAGGGGTAGGGAGGAGGAAAGGGGCCAGGGCCTCTCCCAAACAAAATGACCATGGAGAGTCTTAACTGGTAATGATAATGGATTTTGAGCATTGTATTTTGTCCCAAGCTTCCCATCCGCCAGGGCAAAAAGGGAAATAAGAAAGTTTGTGTCATTCTTATGGCCTGATTAAAGGAAACTTATAAACTCATCTGAAGAAATTGATTTATTTCCAATAGTAAATCTACCAGGTATTTAATAATTTTTGTCATTTAATAGAAATACTAATTTATGCCGCAGGAAGGCAGCAGTCTCTAGTCAGGCCGTTTGGGTTTAAACTGTGGATCCACTCTATAATGGCTGTGAAATCTTAGATAAATCATTTCACCTCTCTGACTCAGTTTTCTTACCTATAAAATGAAGGTCCCTTATGAGGTTGTTGAAAGGATTAAATACATGAAAAACCTTAGCTTAAGGCCTGGTCCATGTTGGTCGAGGATGTGGATGATGAGGATGACACATCACTGGGACTCAGTGGGCCTATATCAAGTCTTAGTTCTACTGGAGTGGCTGTGTGACCTTGGACATGTTCTTACCCTCTGGCTCTTGCTTCCTTTTCTGTAATATGGGAGGTTAAGAGTGAATGGTGGCTATAGAATTGTCAGGATTCTCTGCTCTGAGAGGAATTCTGGGGGGTCTGAGCTTCTCCCATGTCTCCTAAGCCTCTTTTCAGCTTTTCATAATGAACCTGAAGTTAGGAACAGACTCCTGTGGACTGAGTGGGGTATCCCTGTAACTCCTGGACTGGGAAAGTCCTGTTTATATCCCAACCTGAGCACCCCTTTCTTCTGAGTGTCTCTGGGAACAACTCTGGTCCCAGGAAGGCCAGCTGGTAACTGTAGGGGGGAGAAACTTCTTTGAAGCCAGTGGGTCAAACTCTCTAAGTGAGGGGGTCTGAGCCTCCTAGAAGCCATGGCAAAAAGAGAAGAAAATGAGGTACTTAATTCTCATTTGCTGAGAAAAAAGAAATAGGCCTATGTCTATAGGCTCATCTGTAGAGAGTTTTCTGCATGCATTCACATGTTGTTTCACCCAGCCACTCTTTAATGAGTTATAATTGCCCAGCACTGTGTTGAGCACTAGGTTGGAGGAGGATGCCACAGAGAGCACACAGCGTTTAGCGCTGCAAGGATTTTTAATACAAGACAGACAGGATATACCTCAAGCCAGCATGCCTTCCATTGCCAATTTATCACATTAACAGCCATATGATAAATATTTATTTTTTTTCACAAAGGGAC
The DNA here is from genome assembly GCF_000181295.1 of Otolemur garnettii. NCBI lineage: Eukaryota > Metazoa > Chordata > Mammalia > Primates > Galagidae > Otolemur > Otolemur garnettii. The sequence goes on along the minus strand of NW_003852420.1, from coordinate 18,654,985 downwards.
ATCTGCCATGGCTGGGAAGATTTTATGCAGGAATTGAGACTGACACTTCCCTGCCCCCCTTTCCCCTTGTTTAATATGATAGCGTAAACATTTCCCTCTGTTACCTGAAATACATAAATTTTATTTCCTTGAATTATAACACATATACAGAAAGGTACTCATAAGTAAACAGCTCACATTATTCTTACAAACTAAATACTCCTATGTAATTAGTACCTAGATCAGTGAACAAAGTATAACCTGACCAAGAAGTCCCTGTGTGCCTTTCTTGTCACCATCTGTATCTCTGACAGAATAGATTTACTATGCCTATTTAGCTGCAAACTTTTTTTTTTTTTTGAGACAGAGTCTCACTTTGTTACAGGAACCTCAAACTCCAAGGGCTCAAGCGATTCCCTTGCCTCAGCCTCCCAAGTAGCTGGGACTACAGGCACCTGCCACAATGCCTGGCTATTTTTTTTTTTTAGAGATGAGGTCTCATTCTGGCTCAAGCTGGTCTCAAACCCATGAGCTCAGGCAATCTACCTGCCTCAGCCTCCCAAGTGCTGGGATTACAGGTGTGAGCCACCATGCCCAGCCTAGCTACAAATTTTTAAAACATAATTTCCCCTGAAAATGTAGTTCTATCTTTTCTTTTTTTGAGACAGACTCTCACTATGTTGCCCTTGGTAGAGTGCTGTGGCGTCACAGCTCACAGCAACCTCTGACTCTTGGGCTTAAGCAATTCTCTTGCCTCAGCCTCCCAAGTAGCTGGGACTACCGGCACCTGCCACAACGCTTGGCTATTTTTTTGTTGCAGTTGTCATTGTTGTTTAACTGGCACAGGCCAGGTTCGAAATCGCCAACCTCAGTGTATGTGGCTGGCTCCCTAACTACTGAGCTGTGGGCACCACGCTTGCAGTTGTCATTGTTGGTTAGCAGGCCCAGGTCAGGTTCAAACTCGCCTGCCTCAGTGTATGTGGCAGGTGCCCTAACCACTGAGCTAGGGGCACTGAGCCAGTTCTGTCTTTTTTAAAGATTTTATTATCAAACCTAGGGAATAAACTGAAACAAAAAAAAATTAAAGATTTATTACATAGTCGTTATAAATAATAAATAACTATAGCAGAATCCTTAAGCAGCATCGCATAAAGGTATAAAGAAGAAAGTCCAGATCATAAGACCTTCACGTAGTTAACCACTAATTACATTTAGTGTTTGTCCATGTCCTTTGCTTTCCTATTGAAATGTATGTCTTTTTAAAAAAATTTCTGTTGAAGTATAATGTAATAATATATATGCAATAAAGAACAGTGGTGCATGGTGGCAAGGTGCATGCCAGTAGTCTCAGCTACTCAGAAGGTTGAGGTGGAAAGATGACTTGAGCACAGGAGTTGGAGACTGCGTTGAGCTATGATTATGCCATTACATTCTAGCTTGGCTGACAGAGTGAGACTTCATCTCAAATAAAAACCAAAACACTATCCTTCAGTGTACAGTTGAATGGATTTTTACATATGAATAGGCTGGTTAACTGCACTTTAATTCTCATCATTTATCACATAAGTTGTTTCTAACATTTTGCAATTATAAGCAATGAGACAGTGAATATCTGAATCAAACTTAGTTTTCCCAATATGTTGTTTACTTCAGATAAATTTCAAAGAGAGGTGATCAAGGTGAAATGATAGCAATGGCTAGATCTGATATGCAATGTTTTATTTAAAGGTCATGTCAACCCATGGAGGTAGGGACAGCTCTTATGCCTGATTTATACCTAAACAACTTGGTTGCTTAGGTTGCTTACTTACTGTTGCTCCCCTACCACTCCCAGCCTTAGATCTTAGTTTCTACCTTCTTCTTCTCTCTCCCGTCTTGTTTCTGTGTCTCCCACCCCAACCTCAGATCAAGGAGCTGCAGCTGGTGCTGGCTGAGGCCCATGACAGCCTTCGCGGCTTACAAGAGCAGCTCTCCCAGGAGCGGCAGCTACGGAAGGAGGAGGCTGATAACTTCAACCAGAAAATGGTCCAGGTGTGTGGTGCCCAGCGCCTTCTGCACACTTGCTCCAATAGCCTCTCTGAGCTGGAGGCAGAGGCCTTGGGGATCCATGGGTCCTCAGAAGGCAGAAATGTCAGAGGAAACCTGACTTTTCCTGGGATATCACTGTACTTGTGCTTTTTTTTTTTTTTT
>NW_003852420.1:18632282-18652106 GCF_000181295.1 Otolemur garnettii | reverse complement strand
CGTCATTGTTGTTTGGCGGGTCCGGGCTGGGGATTTGAACCCGCCACCTTAGGTGTACGTGGCTGGCGCCTTAGCCGGTTGAGCTATAGGCGCCGAGCCACGAGACCCTATTTCTACAAAAAATAGGAAAATCAAGCAAGCATGGTGCTTGATGCCTATAGTCCTACCTACTCGGGAGATTGAGGAAGGAAGATCACTTGAACATGGGAATTGGAGGTTGCTGTGAGCTAAGATGATGCCACTGGACTCTAGCCAGGATGGCAAAGTGAAACCCTGTCTCAAAAAAGAAAAGTCCTTGAATAGCATTTATTAAGCCTTTACTGTATACTAGGCCTTTGCAATGCAGTTTCCATATACTACATCCTTTAATCCTCTTGCCCTTTCCTATGAGGTCCCCATTTTACACATGAGGAGACTGAAGCCCAGATAGCCAGAGTGCTCTGTCCAGGGTTGCACATCCAGATCAAAGTGCCTAGGGCTGGGGCTTGAACCCAGGTCTCTCTTAGCCATGACACTGCATTGTTTCCTAGGGCATTGCATATCTGTTGGCCTTCCTCAATCCCAGCATGCCCTTAGCCTTTCACGTGAGTGATCCTTTCCTGCCATCATCAGTTGCACCTGGGGTGGGAGGGGTTCCTCATTGAATGTGAAAGCTCATGTGAAGCACTGGGTGCCCAGTAGGTGCTCGGTATATATCGTGGTTATTTGAACCAGACAGAGCTGTGGCTGCTGTTTTTGTGAGTTTCCCTTCCCTCCAGTAGCAGAGGGCAATGCTTATTTCAATAGGATGAACTGGTAGTGGTGGGATCCCTGGCAGCCATTGCTCAAAGGCAGTTTGAAGATTTTCCTCCCTGTCTTCGTCCAGGGTCTGGGGGGCCCAGTAGCCAGTGAGTGACCCCAGCTTGCTCGAGCCCTTGTTTCCCTGTAGCTGAAGGAGGACCAGCAGAGGGCGCTCCTGAGGCGGGAGTTTGAGCTGCAGAGCCTGAGCCTTCAGCGGAGACTGGAGCAGAAATTCTGGAGCCAGGAGAAGAACATGTTGGTGCAGGAATCCCAGCAGTTCAAGCACAACTTCCTGCTGCTCTTCATGAAGCTCAGGTGGTTCCTCAAGCGCTGGCGGCAGGGCAAGGTTTTGCCCAATGAAGGAGATGACTTCCTTGAGGTATGGTGGAGCCTGGGCTTAGGACTGGGACTGTGGTGAGGAGTAGGGCAGAGGAACGGAAAGGGACACTTGGCAGGTGTTGACAGCTCATATCCCTGCCTTCGGTTTGCAGGTTTCCTTCCCTGCATTCATGGGCTCAATTCAGCATCTGTTGGTTGCAACCAGTCCTTCACTGGGCACATGGCAGGTGGTGGGTATACCCTGGTGGAGAAAACAGGCTCAGTCCTGCCTTGACAGGAGAAAGTCTCTTTGGGACTGGTTGGTCCTTTATACAGAGGCTTCAGCAGGCAGCAGTATCTAGGTGAATTTAATAATCTAGTTTTGCTGGGTGTGGTGGCTCATATCTATAATCCCAGCACTTTGAGAGGCCAAGGCAGGAGGATTACTTGAGGCTAGGATTCGAGACCAGCCTGGGTAACATAATGAGACCCCTGGGCTTTACAAAAAATTAAAGAAAAATCGTCCAGGTGTGGTTGTATGTGGCTATATATCGTACAGCTCCTACTTGAGAAGCTGAAGTAGGAGGATCGTTTGAGCCTAGGAGTTGAGGGCTTTCCTGAAGTGTGATCATGCCATTGCACTCTAGTCTGGGCAACAGAGTGAGACCCTGTATCAAACAAACAAAAAATCTGTGCAGTACCCATAGCTCAGTGGGTAGGGCGCTGGCCACATACACCAAGGCTGGTGGGTTCAAACCTGGCCCAGGCCAGCTAAAAAACAACAGTGACAACTGCAACAACAACAAAAAATAGCCAGGCATTTTGGGGGTAGCTGTAGTCCCAGCTACCTGGGAGGCTGAAGCAAGAGAATTGCTTAAGCCCTAGAGTTTAAGGTTGCCGTGAGCTATGACACCATGGCACTCTACCCAAGGCAACAACTTGAGACTCTGTCTCAAAAAAAAAAATCTAATTTTGTTGTAATTCTATTGCATATGGATGGATATACATTTATATTCAGTGTCCCAAGAGGCTATGCACCTTGGCTTATACCAGTGATTTTCAACTGGTGTGCTGTGAGAAGATCTTAAAGATCATTATTTATTTTTGAAAGCATAGTAAGTATATTATTGTTTTTACTTTTTTTTTTTTTTGATCAACATAATTTAAGTGTGCTTGGAAGTTTAACTTTAGGTTTAAATGTGCCATGAGATAAAAAAAAAAAAAAGATTGAAAAACACTGGCTTACATAGTGCCAAGGGCCAAAGTTTAAGATGTGGGAAGTGAGTGCTGGGATAGGATGCCTAAAGCCCTGTTCACCCTGCCTGCCTGGCTGTGGAGTCCCCTTTCTATTGGGGCTACCTGCCAGGGTCTTCTGGTTCTGAAGGCTGGAGCCCCAAATCTGACATCCTTCCACCTCCTATTGAGTGTGTGTTTTTTTTAATAGGTAAATAGCATGAAGGAGTTGTACCTGCTTATGGAGGAAGAGGAAATAAACGCTCAGCATTCTGATAACAAGGCTTGCATGGGGGACAGCTGGACCCAGAACACGGTGCGTTCTCAGCCCCTTCCTAGTCTTGTTCTGTCTATTCCTTTCTTTGTCCATATGTGGATCATTTCCTGCTACTTTCTCTGACCCCATCCCTGCAATGGGCATCTGAGCTATATAGGGTTATTGCTTGGATACTTGCTCCCAGATGCTCAGTGCTGTGGGGTATAGAAGTCATTCTGGGGCAGTGACAGAATGCCAGATGATGGACTGTGGAGTTACAGATGAGAGCCCAGAGCCATTAATTCTACTTGGAGTATTGGAGACAGCATCAGAGGAAGGGTCATATGTAGTGGGTTTTGAAGGATGAATAGGAGCTTGCCTCATAGAGAATGGAGAAAATACCTCTGTGAATTTAGAAAACTTTATGTGCAGAGGTGTGGCAAGGTATTCTGGGACCCACATTCTGGGTGTGGCTTTGGAGGTACCTAGTAGGGGGGTAAGGACATCAGGCTAGCATCCTATGAAGTGGGGCCTTGTGGACTCAGCTCAGGAACCCTCAAATTAAGCCATCAGTCAGAGAGAACAGGGAGTTGAGATCCCAGGGTCACACACAGAGAGCTGGGGTAGGGGTGGGAAATAAGGTCTGCATTGGGTCAGAGAGGCAGATCCTGAGCAAAGAGAAAGACACCGCCTAAAGCTGCAGAGCCTTGAAGCAGCCAGATTACTTAGCTCAGATATAGTTTGAATAATTATTACTGTAACTGTAAGATTTTCCTGCTTATGTTAGGTTTGGAACTGGTATCAGCCTAGGAGGTAGCCAGAGCAGGGCTTGTCATCCCTGTTTTATGGGTAAGATGACCTCAGGAGGTCATGGGACTTGCCCAAGGCCTGGTAGAGTCCTGAGCTGGACTCCTAAGTGAGTTCTCTGAGTTAAGGCTCCCCTTCCTTCCCCTCCAAAAACTCTGACCCACATCTTCTCCTGTCTGCAGCCCAATGAGTACATCAAGACCCTGGCAGACATGAAGGTGACATTGAAGGAGCTATGCTGGCTACTCCGGGATGAACGCCGTGGTCTGACTGAGCTTCAGCAACAGTTTGCCAAGGCCAAGGCCACCTGGGAGACAGAGCGGGCGGAACTCAAAGGCCACACCACCCAGGTGAGGACCCCATGTATAAGGGATGTGCTCCCTTGCTGTCAGTCAGATTTGAGAATAGGCTGCCCACACTATGATCTTAAAGGCTTAGGTACCCTCTTACTTCACCCTGTTGCCCAGAGAGGGCAAGAAGCTTGCCTAGAATCAGACAGCAGGAGAGGGGAGCAGGAGTCACTGGGATAGGGAAAGAAGGTGGGGGATTGACAGAGAGGCAGGGAGCATCACAGGCACCTCTGTGGCACCTGGGTGCTCAGGTGAGGCCAGCATGCTTAAATGCCTGTCTGTACCTGGTGATGCCCTTCACACAAACTGGGCTGTCCTGGCTGGATCCCCTTAACCCTGTTACCTGGCTGTTTGGCTCCCTCCACTCAAACTTGGGGCCTCCCCTGTTAACAACCCAGCCTGGGCTCGGTGCCTATAGCTCAACCGGCTAAGGCGCCAGCCACGTACACCTAAGGTGGTGGGTTCGAATCCCCAGCCCAGACCCATCAAACAACAATGATGGCTGCAACCAAAAAATAGCTGGGCGTTGTGGCGGGCGCCTGTGGTCCCAGCTACTTGGGAGGCGGAGGAGACTCACTTGAGCCCAGGAGTTGGAGGTTGCTGTGAGCTGTAATGCCACGGCACTCTGCCCAGGGGGACAGCTTGAGGCACTGTCTCAAAAAAAAAAACAAAAAACAACCCAGCCTGACCAAAGGAGCCTTAGCTAGGAGCCCCCTGGTTTGCTGTCTGTTGTGTGCCTGGAGGCAAGCTGCTGCCCTGCCTCTGTTCTGAAAAGTAAGAGGTTGGGCATCCTTCCTGGAATCACTGGCCCCTGGGATGTGGTACTCTGATGTTCACGCCTGGACAGATGACAGAAGAGGCACAGAGGAGTAAAGTTTCCCTTTCAGTGTCTCTTGGCTAGTAAATGCCAGACTAATCCTTGTTCCCCAAGCCTCTGCCCCTCCTCTGTCTCCCCATACCCAATTCTATCATCTTCTCAGTGCTCACAGGCTACCGGCTTCCTCCCAGGGCCATTTTCTTCCCCTCCTGAGCCACCCTGCTGATTTCACAGCTCCCACTCATCTGCACATTCCATCTCCACATTCCACTGTGTTCACTGGTTTGTGTCCCCCAAACCCAGCCATTCTAGACATTCCTTCTCCTAGAACCTGACTGGCCCCATGGAGGTTGCTTTCCTAGACCACAGCCAGGGGCATGTGGAGGAAATTGAGGCTTAAGGTTACACATTTACATCCTGTCACCCTGAGGTCTGGGGCCAGAAAAGCCATAGCGTTGGTGATTCCTGCATGTACACATTACATGACTGTATGTGCATGTCCCCATACAGAGCCTGTGGGGGACAAGGTGAGGCCCTAGTTTTCTAGGAGGAAGTATAATCACATATCCATTAATTAAAATCTATGCTACTGATGAGAGTTGAACTATCATGAGAAACAGTAACTAGGAACCTCGCCATGTCATTGCTTTGTGACCTGGGACAAATAACTCCTTTGAACCTTTTCTTCCTCTGTAAAATATGGGTAATGGTAATTCTTCCAGAGTCTTCACCAGGACACTGTAGTACCTGAAAAGCCCACTGCACAGAGCTTGGCTTGTAGAAAGAGCTCTACAGACCCTATTATGAGGAGGTCAGTGAAGGCTTCCCAGGTGAAGGGTCTACCCAAGAGACTCCTCTCCCACTTCCCCTGCTGGCACCCAGGAGGGAAGGCAGGAAGAGGGGCCTCCTGGTGCCAGCTGCCCATCTCCCTCTTTCGGCAGATGGAGCTGAAGGCTGGCAAGGGAGCTGGGGAAAGGGCAGGGCCTGAGTGGAAGGCAGCCCTACAGAGGGAGCGTGAGGAGCAGCAGCACCTCCTGGCAGAGTCCTACAGTGCTGTCATGGAGCTGACGCGGCAGCTGCAGATCAGCGAGCGCAACTGGAGCCAGGAGAAGCTGCAGCTGGTGGAGCGGCTGCAGGGTGAGAAGCAGCAGGTGGAGCAGCAGGTGAAGGAGCTGCAGAACCGCCTGAGTCAGGTGAGGCTTGCAAGCCCTACCAGAGGTAGGGTTTCCTTCAGGTATAGTTGGATCCAGGGGCTCAGACACTGAAGTGTGGCAGAGGATGTAGCTCTCTCAGGAACAGCTGGGTCCAAGTGCTTAGAGAACATAGTAGGAACCAGGTCTTTCTCTCTGACTCAGTTGCTCAAGGGTACTTCTCTTTGCATATCAGTTTTACTCTTAAGCTATCCCCAGATCGGGCTGCTGTTGGTTTCTATCTTTTTTTTTTTTTTGAGACAGAGTCTCACTTTATCACCCTCGGTAGAGTGTCATGGCGTCACAGCTCAGAGCAACCTCCAGCTCTTGGGCTTAGGCTATTCTCTTGCCTCAGCCTCCCAAGTAGCTGGGACTACAAGTGCCTGCCATAACGCCTGGCTACTTTTTTCTTTTTTTATGTTGCAGTTTGGCTAGGGCCAGGTTTGAACCCCCTACCCTCGTTTTATGGGGCCTGTCCCCTACCCACTGAGCCACAGGTGTACCCCTCCCACTCCACCCACCGAACCCCCCTGCTGTTGGTTTCATTGTCATATCTTACAGTTTAGCATTTGCAACAGATAGAGGTCCATTTTCACAAGGCTCTGATTGGCCAGGTGTGAGTCATGTGCTCACCCTTGGAGCCTGCCAAAACCCAAGAGAGAGGCTGGGGAGTGGTGGCTCATGCCTCTTATCCTAGCACTCTGGGAGGCTGAGGCAGGTGGATTGCTTGAGCTCAGGAAATCAAGACAAGCCTGAGCAAGAGTGAGACCTCATCTCTACTAGGATACATTTTCTAAAAATAGAAAAATTAGCTGGGCATTATGGCAGATGTCTGTAGTCCTAGCTACTTGGGAGGCTGAAACAAGTGGATCACTTGAACCCAAGAGTTTGAGGTTGCTGTGAGCTATGATATTACAGCACTCTACCCAGGGCAACAAACTAAGACTGTCTCAAAAAAAAAAAAAAAAAAAAAAGAGGGAGGAACTAAGAATGGTTCCCATGAGAAGATTGGAGTCCTCTGACCAAACTCCTTTGGGAAGTTTGGAAGGAAGGAAACTCCTTTTCCTTTCCTTTCCTGGGAAAGGAAAAGCTATTAATGATCATTACCCCCATCTCAATTCATATCACACTCTCAGCTACTGCCTACCATGCTGCTATGCTCCACTCTTTACTTTTACTTTTTCCTTTCTTTTATTTTTTACTTTAATCACATAAATCAGGACTTTGCCTTTATATGCATATAAGACCCAAATACAAGTATTACAAAAGCATACTCCAACCCACTTCTTCCCTTTCTTACTATTTAATTTTTTTTCCTTATGAGACAGGATCTCACTTTATCACCCAGGCTAGAGTACTGTGTTATAATCATAGCTCATAGCAACCTCTGCTCCTGGGCTCAAGCGATTCTCCTGCCTCAACCTCTCAAGTAGCTGGGACTGCAGGCGCACAGTACCACACCTGGCTAATTTTTCTATTTTTTGTTGACAGGGTCTCGCTCTTGCTTATGCTGGTTCCAAAGTGATCCTCTCACCTAGGCCTCCCAGAGTGCTGATATTACAGGCATTAGCCAACATGCCCAGCTTCTTGCTATTTAAATTTATATTCACATAGTTTTTTTTTCTATATTTTTTTATCATTAATAGAGTCATAATATATACTTTGTTTACACTTTGCCTAGTGCGGAGACACCATAATTTATTATTCCGTATCGAGGAAGTCTAGATTGTTTCCAGTTTTTCTCTTTTGAAAGATGTGCCTCAAGCTGGGGACGGTGGCACATGCCTATAGCCCTAGCTACTTGGGAAGCTGAGGCGAGAGGAGCTCTTAAGGCCAGGACTTTGAGGCTGCAGGGCAGTGTGATTGGGCCTGTGAATAGTCATTGTACTCCAGCCTGGGCAGCATAGCAAGACTCTGTCTCCATTAAAAGTTGTATTTCGTGAACATCTCCACATGTATGTTTTTCTGTACATGCATGAATATTTTGGAAGGATAGCTTCCTAAAAGTGAAATTGCTGTATTCAGGAGCATTTGCATTTACGATTGATGGCAACTGTTAAACCACCAGCTAGAAAGGCTTTGCCCATCCACATTTCCACCAGCCACATAAGGAGAAGAGCCTGTTTAACTTTATCTTTCCCTCTTGTAATTACCAATATTTGAAATGTCTGCCCAGGTCAGTGTAAAATGCTGTCTCTTTGTTTTAGTTTGCGTTTCTCTGATGTCTAGTGAAGGTGAACATCTTTTCATCAGCTTATTGATCACGTGTGTTCCCTCTTCCTAACGCTATCTGCAGTCTTCCAACAGTTCTTCAAGGTCACAATTACTGACCTCCCTTTAAAGATGAGGAAACTGAGGCAAAGTGACTTGCCCAAGGTCATCAAATGACTAAGGGACAGGGCCAGAATCCGGCAGAACTCCCAAGTCAGGACAGTCCCTGGGCCCTGCCCACTCTCCTGCAGGGACAGAGCTCCTTTGAGGTTCACACCTACTAAGAGCTTGTTTTTGACAAGTGCCTTGCAGGGTGGCAGGATGACAGACGAACCACAGAACAATCCATGTACCACCTTGAAAGTAGACCAGGTGTACCTGTTTGCATTATCAAACTACATTCCTATGTATAAAAGAATAATTCCTTTTTGCTGTATGAAAAACAAAATAGTTGTAAAATGATTTTGAAATTATGACACCAGCCCCATAGCATACCAGTAGAAACATATCAGTCCATAGCATGTCCTGCCAGCTCATCAGGGCACAAATTCTTTGTCTTTCTCTTGTTTGCACATCAGGGGATCTTGCATGGGAATTGCTGGCCCTCTAGCTCTAGCCTCCTGTGCTTCTAACCAGGTCCCCTGGATTGACAGTTATATGGTCAGAGTGGCTGGTGGGAAACAGTTTCTCACCAGCAGTCCTCAATCCCTACCTGGCTGTAACACCAATGTTCTCATTCACATAGACCAGAGAGAAACCAAGGCATGGAGAGCAGGTGCAACATGCTTTATTCAGCTCACAGGTGGGTGGTGAGCAAGCATGGGAGGTCTGCCCTTATCCAGCTCCTGGCAGCTGAGGAGCTGAGTTACACAGAAAGTCTATGTTCTGTACTCTCAGTCCCCACATACAGAAGGTCTTGACACTTTTATACCCAGGGGAACAATAATAGCAACATGCCAAATAGCAGTTACATAAGCATGACTTCACTGTACACAGTTATGGCTATCTAGGAACACATGGCACTTTCCCGTGGTAAGAAAGCCTAGACAGGCTTGGCATCTGTGGCTCCAGCTGGTAAGGCGCCAGCCACATATACCTGAGCTGGCGGGTTCAGATCCAGCCCGGGCCTGCCAAGCAACAATGATGGCTGCAACCAAAAAAATAGCCGGGCGTTGTGGTGGGCGCCTGTAGGCCCAGCTAATTGGGAGGCAGAGACAGGAGACTCGCTTGAGCCCAGGAGTTGGAGGTTGCTATGAGGGCACTCTACCCAGGGTGATAGCTTGAGACTCCATCTCAAAAAAAAAAAAAGAAAAGAAAACCTAGACAACTTTATCTTTTCCCATACCCAGAGCCACGGGTGAGCAAGTCAAAACCACTTTTGCCCATCCCTACACTGGCTCTGCCATGTATAGCCCCAGCCAGGTCACTTCTGATCTCTGGGCCTTACCTGTGGAATGAGGATGACTATACTTAACCTTCTTATCTCACGGGGTAGCTATGGGAATAAGAGGAAATAGCCGGGCCAGGTGTGGTGGCTCACACTTGTAATCCTAGCACTTTGGGAGGCCAAGGTGGGTGGTTTGCCTGAGTTCGCAGGTTCAAGACCACCCTGAACAAGAGCAAGACCGCCATCTCTAAAAATAGCCAGGCGTTGTGATGGGCGCCTGTAGTCCCAGCTACTCGGGAAGCTGAGGCAGGAGAATCGCCTGAGCCCAAGAATTTGAGGTTGCTGTGAGCTGTGATGCTACGGCACTCTACCAAGGGTGACAGAACGAGACTGTGTCTCAAAGAAAAAAAAAGAGGAAATAGCCATCAGAACACTTTGGGGTAATTCAGGTGCTCCTAGGCCTGCCCCTGCTGGGCTTTGCTTTGATCCTGTGGTCTTCATCCGTTGATTCTGTCCTTTCATGTTAATATTGTTCTTGTTGGCTTGGCGCCTGTGGCTCAAGCGGCTAAGGCGCCAGCCACATACACCTAAGGTGGCGGGTTCGAATCCCCAGCCCCGGCCCGCCAAACAACAATGATGGCTGCAACCAAAAAATGGCCAGGCGTTGTGGCGGGCGCCTGTGGTCCCAGCTACTTGGGAGCCTGAGGCAGGAGACTCGCTTGAGCCCAGGAGTTGGAGGTTGCTGTGAGTGTGATGCCATGGCACTCTACCCACGGTGATAGCTTGAGGCTCCGTCTCAAAAAAAAAAAAAAAAAAAAAAATATTGTTCTTGTTGTTGCCCCTGTTTGTCTCATGTGGGGCTCCTAAGAAGCCTGAGACTTGGATTCAAGTGCAAGTAAGGTGACCAACCCATCCTGGTTTATCTGGGACAAAGGCTGTTCCTGGGACTTCCACTTTTTTTTTTTTTTTTTAAACAGAGTCCCACTATGCCGCCCTCGGTAGAGTGCTGTACCATCACAGCTCACAGCAACCTCAAACTCTTGCGCTTAAGCAATTCTCTTGCCTCAGCCTCCCAGGTAGCTGGGACTACAGGCACCCACCACAACACCAGCTATTTTTTGGTTGTGGTTGTCATTGTTGTTTAGCAGGCCTGGGCTGGGCTCAAACCCACCAGCGTTGGTGTACTTGGCTGGTGTCCTACTCACTGAACTCTGGGCGTGGAGCCGGGACTTCCACTTTTAAAACTGGAATAAGCCGAGCCACAGCCTCCCATTTTTTTCAGAACTAAGGGTTTTCTGGGATGTGGCACTTTTAGTGCCCACACTGAGAAGGTCCTGGGCAAACCAGGATGAGTGGGTTCCCCTCTTGTGATTCAAAGGCACAGAGGAAGCCTGGATAGGGAAAGAGGAGAAGCCAGGCAAGGATATGCTTTTCAGCAAAATCTGCCCTCAGCCCAATCCCCGACATACTCAGGATCATAGACAGTAAACCTCCTCACAGCTGGTCTGCCCTAGGGCAAAGGCTTGGCTTTGGGACCAGCCTTTTGAACCTCCTGCCTTTGTCTGTCATTGACAGTGATTGGGTTCTAGTAACCCAAGGTGATCCTCCAAGGATGCTGCAGCTCCAGATGGCACAGATGAGGCCACTGAGCCATAGGATCTGATACGCTACAGGGTGTCCCAAAAGTCACCCCTAAAGTCGCCAGACGTAGGGAAAATGGGAAATATTTACAAAAATGTTCACAAATATTTTCTATATGTTGACCACCTTTTTTTTATTTTTAGTAGAACTGGGATCTTGCTCCGGCTGGTCTCAAACTCCTGAGCTCAAGTAATCCACTTGCCTGGGGCCTCCCAGAGTGCTAGGATTACAGGTGCCCGGCCTTGACCACCTGTTTGTAAAATTTTATAATGAATATTTTGTAAATAAAGGTACATTTAGCAATGATTTTCCATTTTCCCTATGTATGGTGACTTGAGGGGTGACTTTTGGTACACCTCTGTTGTTGTTAACATTGTCATTCATTTAGCTGCCTGACCTTGGGCATGTTTCTCTCTGGATTTTGATCCTGTCATCTGTTAGATGAAAATAACCATAGTGACATCTGTCATCTTTGGTTGCTGAGGACTAAATTAGCTAATGGCACATAGTAAACAGGTTCCATCCCCTCCACCTGGAGTTGATGAAGCTCCAGGAGGAGAAAGAAACACTGGCCACCTCGAGGCCCAGTGGGAACAGTGCTGGGATCCATTAGTGATGGCCATCGAGACAGAGCAACAAGGTTACCTGGGTCTTGTCTTTGCCACCTGATATGCTGTAACTGCTCTGTAGCTAATCTAGTATTCCAAGAACTATAGGATGAATAACATAATAGTAACAACTGCTACTATATTGTAGTGACATTTAGAAGGATACTTTCAAGTAGTTGCTTTTATTATCATTTCCCAAATCCACCTGTGGGTGACTCACAGCTGCCACCCACTGAGAAGGTGGCCCCTAGCACGTGATGTGCGTCTTCTGGGCCGCAGAGTGGAGTCTGGGGAGTGGCTCTTCTGTGAGCAGGATCCTGCTGACCAGCTTTGCCTGCCACTGACTCCCTCTCTCTGCCCTTATCCAGCTGCAGAAGGCTGCCGACCCCTGGGTCCTGAAGCACTCAGACCTGGAGAAGCAGGACAACAGCTGGAAAGAGGTGAGGAGGGCAGTTGCCACTTGTGTTCTCTTGGCTCCTGCTACACCATAAAGATCCCTGCTTGCGGGAGATGTGACAAGAGGATGCTAATGTTGTTCTGCAGGATCGTGCTCTTGTGCCTTGGGCTCCTCAGTCCTGGGGTCTCTTCTCCATAGTTCCTGCCTGTTTGGGACTTGGGAAGGGTCCTCTGCCAACGCCATCCTTCCATATCGGGGAGCATCCTTTGGCTTCTCTTTGTTTCAGTCATAGCCTATGAAACACAAGGCCCCCAAATAGCTGTGTGATCTTAGATAAGTCACTCTTCCCTCTCTGAGTCCCAGTTGCCTCTTCAGTAGATGAGAATCACATTTTCTGCTTGTACCCAGACATGGGTGAAGATAATAACGTCACAGTGGTGGGGTTTGCACATAAGCCCAGGCGCCAGTCGTCATATAGCAACACACTGCATAATCAAACCGTCAGCTGCAGACCCTTTGCATCACCCTGTTCCATCCTCATGATGCCTGAGGATATGTGGGTCAGTCAGAAGATTTGGTTGCAAACAAACACCAATTCTAGGGAATTAAGGCAGGAGCTTTTTATTAGGGGCTCAAATGGACAAGTTATGCAATTCAAAAACCACTGCAGGTCCCAGGGCACTGTTGCAGGAACCAGGGTGAAACAAGCTCAGAAGAGTAGCTGCCAGGTTGTGGCTGTCACTATCAACCGAACAGTGGGCCACTAAGTGGTTGGTTGCTGCTAACTCATTTGGAGTGAGAACAGTCTCTCTTTCCATGGGGGTCACTCTTGGGGGTCTGGTTGACTTAGCCTGGATCACATAATTATGGTAGAGGAGTTAGATGCAGTGCAGCCAGAAACTGCATTTGAGACCATTGATGGTATCAATTTGCTCTACAGATGAGGAGAATTAGGCTCTGAAGTCTGGGCACGGCTCCCCCACAGACTTCCTGTCATCTTTCCTTGGTGCTCTGGTGACCAGAACTGACCCATTCTGTCTCTCTTCCTTGACAGACACGCAATGAGAAGATCCATGACAAGGAACCTGTTTCTGAAGTTGAGCTTGGGGGAACCGGCTTAAAGAGGTGCTGTGCTCCGTAGCCCCCTCAGCCCTGCCCCTGCCTCTGTCCCACCCCACCCCTTTGCCTCTCTTCTAGACTCCCCTGCCCCACACATCCTCCACTGTCCCTCATCAAAGTTGGGGGAGCATAGGGATATGGTTTGTTTGGGGTATAAGTCACATAGGAGCTAGAAAGCCTGGGGCAATGAGAATTCCAGCCTGCAGTGTATTATTTGTTTATGCCTGGGTGTGGAAACCAGGGCCAGGCATATCCTTACTGGGAAAGACACTGTTTAACTCTTCTTGGGATCCTTTTATCCTGTCTCCAGAATTAAGAGAGTCAAGATGGACATCTATGCCTCAGATTATTGAATTCTAGCCTGTGCTGTGGCTGGGGGGATCCCCAGACTGTAAGGACCATATCTCCACTGTTAGGAACCCAGTGAAAGGAATAAGGGAAGCGGAACCCCACGGGAGCCTTCCCAAGCAGCCAGGAAGCCAAGCAGGCCCTTGAGTAGGAGGATGGGGCTTGGGCTCAGAGGGCCAGGTTTGAATTCCAGCCCTGCCATTTCTAGCTCTGTGGCCTTGGCAGCATTTCTCATCTCCATCTAGGAGGGGATAATAGGAGCTCCTCTCAGAGTGAGAAGAGTGGTCTGACATGGCTGTGTACTTACGTGTGCCTGGAACTTTCAGTCATTCAGGCAACACATGTACCAGGTCTATGCTGGGCATTTAATGTGCATAAGTTTGGGTTTCCTAGAAGCAAACACTGAGATAAGGATTTAAGTGCAAATGGTTTATCTGGGAGAGGATTTCAGGAAATGTCTGGAAGTGAGACAGGAAAAGAAAAAGCAATTATAAGAGGAGTTTCAACCAAGTTATCCCATTGGTCACTGGGACGCACTCACTCAGGAACTCAAGGAGCCAGAATAGGACCTACAAGTCTGTTATCCCACCAAGAGGCATGGGGAGCAGGGGTACTTGTTCATGAAAGTTTTGTTTACTTTTTATTATTTATTTATTTTGAGACAGAGTCTTACTTTTGTGCTGTGGCATCATAGCTCACAGCAACCTCAAACTCTTGGGCTTAAGCAATCCTCTTGCCTCAGCCTCCCAAGTAGCTGGGACTATAGGCACCTGCCACAGTGCCTGGTGAGGTTTTCTGTTTTAGATAGAGATGGGGTCTCGCTCTTGCTCAGGTTGGTTTTGAACTCCTGAGCTCCAGCGATCCACCTGCCTCAGCCTTCCAGGGTTGTGGGATTGTAGGTGTGAGCCACTGTGCTGACCTTCTACCTATTGTTTATTGAAGGCTGTGTGCAGGGCAGTGTTTTTCAACCTATTTTTTGTTTTTTTTTAGTGAAAGCGTTTCACTTTGTTGCCATTGGTAATGTGCTGTGGCATCACAGCTCACAGAAACCTCCAGCTCTTGGGCTTAGGTGATTCTCTTGCCTCAGCCTCCTGAGTAGCTGGGACTACAGGCGCCCACCACAATGCCCGGCTATTTTTTGTTTGGCCAGGGCCGAGTTTGTACCTGTCACCCTTGGAATATGGGGCCAGTGCCCTACTCACTGAGCCATGGGCACCACCCTTTTCAACCTATTTTATCTCATGGCACACTTGAACCTATAGTTAAACTTCTTTTTTTCTTTTTTGGAGACAGTGTCTCACTATGTTGCCCTCAGTAGAGTACCGTCGTGTCACAGCTCACAGCAACCTCAAACTCTTGGGCTTAAGAGATTCTCTTGCCTCAGACTCCCAAGTAGCTACAGGAGCCTGTTACAACACCTGGCTATTTTTTGTTGTTGCTGTTGTCATTGTTGTTTAGCAGCCTGGGTCAGGTTTGAACCTGCCAGCCTTGGTGTATGTGGCTGGCGCCCTAACCACTGAGCTACGGGCACTGAGCCTATAGTTAAACTTTTGTGGCACACTTAAATTATGTTGATCAGAAAAAGAGTAAAAAAAAAAAAAAAAAGAAGAAGAAGAGTATACTTACTGTGCTTTGAACTTCTTTTGAAAATAATTTAATTAATGGTCTTCTTTTGTTACTGTTTTTTTGAGACAGAGTCTCAAGCTGTCAACCTGGTTAGAGTGCTGTGGTGTCATATCTCACAGCAACCTCCAACTCTTGGGCTCAAGCGATCCTCTTGCCACAGTTTTTTTCTATTTTTAGTAGAGATGGGGTCTTGCTTTTGCTCAGGCTGGTCTCAAACTCGTGAGTTCAAGGAATCCACCTGCCTCAGTCCCCCAGAGTGCTAAGATTCCAGGCATGAACCACTGCACCCGGCTTTCATTAATGATCTTTAAAAATTTTCACAGCACTCCTAAGATTATCTCATGACACCAGTGTGTCACAGCATACCGGTTGAAAATCTCTTGTGTAGGGGCATAAACACTTCTGGTTATAGCTTTGTCTATGTGGAGGCCAAGTATAATCCCACAGGTAGAGAATAAGGCCTCAGGCGTTCAGAGTAGGCAGTTTGGGGTGCACAGGTGAGAGTAGGGAGTGAATATGGGGCTGGGCACCAACAGCATCTTCTGTAGGAGGTGGGCAAGTCAGTGCACAGAGGGAGGTGAGAGTGGGTGCTTAGTGTATGTTATTTTCCACTAATACTGCATTTCCTCCTCCATCATATGCAGGACCAAATCTGTTTCTTCCATGTCTGAGTTTGAAAGTTTGCTGGACTGTTCCCCCTACCTTCCTGGTGGAGATGCCCGTGGCAAGAAGCTGCCCAACAACCCTGCCTTTTCCTTTGTTAGTGCTGAGTCGGTAGATCCAGAGAAAGATGCCAAGGAAAAGCCCGGGCTCTCACCAAGAGACTGCAACCGCCTGGGTGCTCTGGGCTGCCAGGACCCCTCAGGGAGGCAGATGCAGCGCAGCTATACAGCGCCCGACAAGACAGGCATCCGAGTCTACTACAGCCCCCCTGTGGCCCGGCGCCTGGGCGTTCCTGTGGTCCATGACAAGGAGGGCAAGATCGTCATCGAGCCAGGCTTCCTCTTCACCACAGCCAAGCCCAGAGAGCCAGCTGAGGCTGAGGGACTGGCCGAGAGCTCCTATGGCAGGTGGCTCTGCAATTTCTCACGGCAGCGCCTGGACGGGAGCTCAGGGGGCAGCCCCTCAGCGGCCGGGCCTGGCTTCCCAGCAGCCCTGCATGACTTCGAGATGTCAGGCAACATGAGTGACGATATGAAGGAAATCACCAACTGCGTGCGCCAGGCCATGCGCTCGGGCTCGCTGGAGAGGAAAGTGAAGAGTACGTCCAGCCAGACAGTGGGCCTGGCCAGTGTGGGCACCCAGACCATTCGCACAGTCAGCGTGGGCCTGCAGACTGACCCACCCCGTAGCAGCCTCCACAGCAAGAGCTGGTCACCCCGCAGCTCCTCACTCGTGTCCGTGCGCAGCAAGCAGATCTCCTCCTCCCTGGACAAGGTCCACTCACGCATCGAGCGGCCCTGCTGCTCCCCCAAGTATGGCTCGCCAAAGCTCCAGAGGCGGTCTGTATCCAAGCTAGACAGCACCAAGGACCGCAGCCTGTGGAACCTCCACCAAGGCAAGCAGAATGGCTCTGCCTGGGCCCGTTCCACCACCACACGGGACAGCCCTGTGTTGAGGAACATCAATGATGGACTATCCAGCCTCTTCAGTGTGGTGGAGCACTCAGGGAGCACGGAATCCGTTTGGAAACTGGGCATGTCTGAGGCCCGAGCCAAGCCGGAGCCTCCTAAGTATGGCATTGTGCAGGAGTTCTTCCGCAATGTGTGTGGCCGGGCACCAAGCCCCACCTCGGCAGCAGGAGAGGAGAGCACCAAGAAGCCAGAGCCCCTCTCCCCGGCCAGCTACCACCAGCCAGACGGTGTGGCCAGGATCCTGAACAAGAAGGCAGCCAAGTCAGGCAGCAGCGAGGAGACCAGGCCCACTGTGCTCCCCCAGGTGGGGAAGGATGGTGTCCTCCGGGATGGAGATGGAGTTCTGGTCCTTCCAAGTGAGGTAGGTAGTGGGTGGGAACTGCCTGTTTTCTGTGGAGGTGGGATTAGCTGATGAGGTCCAAGCTCTTTGGGTTTTTAAACTTAGGAATATGGTTATGTATCTCAAAAAGTTCTTCGGGTGTTCTGGAATGGGGTTGGAAGGTTCTGGATCTAGAACAACACAGATCTGATGCTCAAATGATTTGAATACCAAGAGATTAGTGAGCCTAGCTTAACTAGCTGCTTTGCCACCACCCACTGGAGATTGCCAGCATCCCCTCCAGGGATGTGGTGTGCCCAGTGCTCTCCTGTTACCCATCGGTGTGCTGGAGCCAGTTTGTTTGGCTTGAGAGAGGTGAGCATAAGCATCTTTGTTCAGTAATGTTACTTTGGTGGTTTAAGATTGATTACAGTGGGAAGCTTTACACCATAAAAATTGACAGATGCTATAAATCAGGGCTCTTCTCCTTAGTCCTGGAAGACCAGCTATTAAATAGTAACCAGTATACCCTTTCCCCCATTCCATTAGCCCTTCACATGATGTAAGTGTTCACATTGTCTCTGAGGACCTTTTGCTGAACAACCCACTCCTGAAGTCAATTTCTGATAAGTTAGGGAAGATTTGAATATTAGTAACAGAATGCATGTCAGTTAGCTTTGCAGGTGGGGAAGGATGGCAGAGTATCTTGTGAAACCCAAGAGAAGGGACTTTGAGGCCTCAGCAGCTTCTCCCTGTCTCCCTGTCCTCTCCCTTCAGCTTGATTTTCTGTGATGTCCTCTTCCTCCTCTTTTTTCTCTCTGTTATATTTGCACAGGGACTGGGTGGGCTGTCCTGGCTCTGTTTTGTTTTGTTTTGTTTTTTGAGACAGAGTCTCACTATGTCACCTTCAGTAGAGTACTATGGTGTCATAGCTCACAGCAACCTCAAACTCTTGGCCTCAAGCGATTCTCTTGCCTTAGCCTCCCAAGTAGCTGGGACTACAGGCGCCTGACACAACACCCAGCTATTTTATTATTTTTTTTTTTTTTTTTTTTTTTTTTGAGACAGAGCCTCAAGCTGTCCCCCTGGGTAGCGTGCCGTGGCATTACAGCTCACAGCAACCTCCAACTCCTGGGCTCAAGCGAGTCTCCTGCCTCCGCCTCCCAAGTAGCTGGGACCACAGGCGCCCGCCACAGCACCCGGCTATATTTTTTTGGTTGCAGCCGTCATTGTTGTTTGGCGGGTCCGGGCTGGGGATTCGAACCCGCCACCTTAGGTGTACGTGGCTGGCGCCTTAGCCGGTTGAGCTATAGGCGCCGAGCCTATTTTATTATTTCAATTGTGATATTTTTCTGTTTGTTTGTTTGGTTTTTTTTGCAGTTTTTGGCCAGGGTGGGTTTGAACCTGCCACCTTTGGTATATGGGGTCGGCTCCCTTACTCCTTGAGCCACAGGTGCTGCCCTGTAGTTGTCGTTGTTTAGCAGGCACGGGCCAGGTTTGAACCTGCCAGCCCCAGTGTATGTGGCTGGTGCCCTAACCACTGAGCTACGGGCGCCACGTCCTGGCTCTGGTTTTATAATGTCTTCTAGTTCAAGCATCTAGAGGAGACTGACTCAAATCTCTCTGTCCCAGTTCCACATTTCTGGAAGAAAGAAATTCTAATTGGTCCAGGTTGTGTGAAGTATACCCCTTTGGTCCAGTCAGCTGTCACTGAGGGATTGTTGTGCTGTGGATTCAGTGGGTACAGACAGGGGCACAGAGACGTAAAAAGGACTATGTGTGGGAAGGGCTGTGATTGACTCAAGAGGTCAACTTCCCTATCGTACATCCCCGTGGTTTCTATGATAATATAGTTTTCCCTATTATGAATAATGCTGTAGTGAACATCTTGGTGCCAAAAATGTTTTTCAACATTTCAGATTATTTCCTTAGGTTTGAGTTGCAGAAATGGAATTATAGGATGAAAGAATATAAATTTTTTTTTTTTTTTTTTGAGACAGAGTCTCACTGTGAGACAAGGATTAGAGTAGAGTGGCCTGGGTAGAGTGCTGTGGCATCACAGCAACCTCAAACTCTTGGGCTTAACTGATTCTCTTGCCTCAGCCTCCCAAGTAGCTGGGAATACAGGCACCCGCCACAATGCCCGGCTATTGTTTTGTTGTAGTTGTTTAGCTGGCCTGGGCTGGGTTCGAACCTGCCACCCTTGGTGTATGTGGCTGGCACCATAACCACTGTGCTATGGCCATGAAGCCAAAAGAATATAAAATTTTTAAAGATATTTGATAATGTTGCCAAATTCTTTTTCATAAGGGTTGGTCCAACTTCTATAGTCTCTGATAGTATATAGCGAGTACTTTAGTTTTCTGTACTCTCATGCAGCTGGCTATTGTTTAAAAAAAAAAAAAATTTAAATAGGCCAAGCATGGTGGCTCATGCCTGTAATCCTAACACTCTGAGAGGCTAAGGCAGGTGGATTGCTTGAACTCAGGAGTTCAAGACCAGCCTGAGCAAGAGCAAGAGCAAGACCCTGTCTCTATTAAAAATAGAAAACCTAGTTGTGCACTGTGGTGGGCGCCTGTAGTCCCAGCTATTTGGGAGACTCAGGCAAGAGAATCTCTAGAACCTAAGAGTTTGAGGTTGCTGTGAGCTGTGACACCATGGCACTCTACCAGGGGCAAGAAAGTGAGACTCTGCCTCAAGCAAAACAAAACAAACAACAGCAACAACAAAAAAACACTTTTAAATATTTATTTTTATCCTTGAAAGTTTTTTTTTTTTTTTTT
>NW_003852420.1:18609884-18632089 GCF_000181295.1 Otolemur garnettii | reverse complement strand
GGGCTGGGGATTTGAACCTGCCACCTTAGGTGTATGTGGCTGGCGCCTTAGCCGATTGAGCCACAGGCGCCGAGCCTCCTTGAAAGTTTTATTGTAATACACTTTAAAATTTAAATTTAATATTCATACTGAGCATACTGTAAGAGGATGGCTCACTAAATTCTCACAAACTGAATACAGCCATTATGTCTGTAGAGAGAGTTCTCTAGAGAAATAGGACCAATAGGCTATATAGAGAGTAGAGGGGGAGAGAGAGATTTATCATAAGGAATTGGCTCATGTGATTATAGAGTCTGGCAAGTCCCTAGATCTGCAGGGTGAGTCAGCAAGTGGGAAACTGAGAGAGCTAATGATACAGTTCCAGTCTGAGTCTGAAGGCTTGGGAACTTGGGAGGTTTATGGTTTAGTTCTGATCAAAAGGCTTGCAGACTCAGTGACCCAGGAAGAGCTGAAGGTTTAGTTCTAGTCTGAAGGCAGAAAAAAGCCAGTGTCTGAATCTGAAGGCTGTCAGGCCAAAACAATTTCTTACTTGGCCGGGCACAGCAACTCACGCCTGAAATCTCAGCACTCTGGGAGGCCAAGGTAGACAGATCACCTGAGCTCACAAATTCGAGACCAGCCTGAGCTAGAGCAAGATTCTGTGTCTAAAAATAATAGGGCTCGGTATCTGTAAAAATAAATAGGGCTTGGTATCTGTATCTCAGTGGTTAGGGTGCTGGCTACATACACTGAGTCTGGCAGGTTCCAACCTGGCCGGGGCCTGCTAAACAACAATGACAACTGCAACAAAAACAGCAACAACAAAAATAGCCGAGCGTTGTGACAAGTGCCTGTAGTCCCAGCTACTTGGGAAGCTGAGGCAAGAGAATCACTTATGCCCAGGAGTTTGAGATGCTGTGAGCTGTGATGCCATGGCACACTACCAAGGGGACATAGTGAGACTCTGTCTCAAAAAAAGTAAATAAAATAAAAAATAAAAACAATAGCCATCACTCTGGGAGGCCAAGGTGGGTGGATTGCCTGAGCTCAGGCAAGACTTCGTCTCTAAAAATAGCTGGGTGTTGTGGCGGGCATCCCAGCTATTTGGGAGGCTGAGGCAAGAGAATCACTTGAGCTCAAGAGTTTGAGATTGCTATGAGCTATGATGACACAGCACTCTGCCAAGGGCAACAAAGTGAGACTCTGTGTAAATAAATAAAGAAAGAAATAAAATAGCTGGGCATTGTTGAAGGCATCTGTAATCCCAGCTACTCAGGAGGCTGAGGTAAGAGAATAGCTTGAGCCCAGGAGTCTGAGATATTGCTGTAAGCTATGATGCCATGGCACCTATCAGGGGTGACAAAGTGACACTCTGTCTCAAAAGAAAAAAAATAATTTCTTAATTGGATTGTCCGTTCTTTCTTTCCATTTAGGCCTTCTACTGATTGGATGAGGCCAACCAACATTGGGAAAAATGTAAATGTTAAACTCCTCTGAAAATACCCTCACAGATACATCCAGAATAATATTTAACCGAATATTGGCACACTTCATGGCCTAGTCATGTTGACACAAAAAAATTAACTGTCACACTCATATAACCAGCATTACATCAAGAAACAACTGTACAGGCTCGGCGCCTGTGGCTCAAGTGGCTAAGGCGCCAGCCACATACACCTAAGGTGGTGGGTTTGAATCCCCAGCCCAGGCCCGCCAAACAACAATGACGGCTGCAACCAAAAAATGGCCAGGCGTTGTGGTGGGTGCCTGTGGTCCCAGCTACTTGGGAGGCTGAGGCAGGAGACTCGCTTGAGCCCAGGAGTTGGAGGTTGCTGTGAGCATGATGCCATGGCACTCTACCCAGGGGGATAGCTTGAGGCTCTGTCTCAAAAAAAAAAAAAAAAGAAACAACTGTACAAAGCTGGCTGGATTTTGGATGTTGATTTTGAAGTTGATCCAGGCTGGACACTGTTGCTTATACCTTTAATCCTAGTACTTTGAAAGGCCCAGGATCAGCCAAGAGTTTGAGACCAGCCAGAGCAACACAACGAGACCTTGTTTCTACAAAAAGGAAATTTTGTTTTGAGTCAGGGTCTTGCTTTGTTTCCTGGGCTAGAGTGCAGTGGCATCATCATAGCTCACAGCAACCTCAAACTCCTGGGCTCAAGAGAGCCCCCTGCCTCAGTCTCCAGAGTAGATGGAACCACAGGTGCATACTACCTTGCCTGGCTAATTTTTCTACTTTTTGTAGCGATAGAGTCTCACTTCTGCTCAGGTTGGTTTCTTAACTCCTGGCCTCAAGCGATCCTCCTGCCTCAGCCTCCTAGTGCTACTATTACCAGGTGTGAGCCATTGCACCCAGCCTCTACAAAAAACTTATAAAAATTGGCCAAATGTGGTGGCACATGCCTATAGTCCTAGCTACATAGGAGGCTGAGGCAGGAAGGTTGCTTAAGCCCAGAAGTTTTAGGTTGCAGTGAGCTGTGGTGATGCTACTGCACTCTAGCCTTGGCAACAGAGTAAGACTCTATCTCAAATTAAAAAAAAAAAAATTGGCCCAAATATTTTTTAGTATGTAAAAGGTACATGCCACCCATTGATCCAGTAGTTCTTTTAGGAATATAGTCTATAGAATGTTCACATAGGTGGAAAAAGATACTTGTATAAAGGAATGTACTAGCCAGGCATGGCGACTTATGCCTGTAATTCCAACACTTTGGGAGGCTGAGGGAAGAGGATCACTTGAGCCCAGGAGTTCAAGACCAGCCTGTGCAACATAGTGAGATCCTGTCTTTATGAGAAAAATTCAGAAACTTAGCTAGGTGTGGTAGCACCTGTCTCTAGTCCCAGCTACTTGGGAGGCTGAGGCAGGAGGATTAATTGAACCCAGGAGTTGGAGGTTACAGTGAGGTATGAATGTACCTAGCCTGGGCAATTGAAAGAGACCTCCTCTCTGAAAAAAAGAAAAAAAAAAAAAGAAAGGAAGAAATACAGGACATTATTAATAAAAACTGCTAACCATTATTGAATGCTAAGTAGGTTCCATATCAGTCACTTTCCATATCATATCTGATTTGACTTTTGCAACTTTGAGAAAAGTGTCATGTCCTCCTTCTTAGAGAGGAGGAATTCAAGGCTGGGAGAGGTTGAGTAGCTTGCTTAAGGTCACACAGCCAGCAAATGGTACAGCTGAAATTTGAACCAAGCAGTCTACAGCAACAATTTTAAACATTATGCCTGTCTAATGGTAATAGTAAAAACTTAGAAACTACCCAAGTGCACATCAAAAATAATTTAGGTAAATAAATTATTTCCATTCGATGGAAAGGTATAGAGCCATTATAGAAAGGAGATCTAAACATACATAGTGATAGGAAAGTGCTCCTGTTTTTTTGTTGTTGTTATTGTTGTTGTAGAGATAGAGTCTCATTCTATCGCCCTCGCTAGAGTGCCGTGGTGTCACACAGCTCACAGCAACTTCCAACTGCTGGGCCTAGGCAATTCTCCTGCCTCAGACTCACAAGCAGCTCGGACCACAGGCGCCACCACAATGCCTGGGCCATTTTTTGTTGCAGTTTGGCTGGAGCCAGGCCTGAACCCACCACCCTAGGTATATGGGGCTGGCGTCCTACCCACTGAGCCACAGGCACCGCCCTTTGGTGTGTTTTGTTTTGTTTTTTTTGCAGTTTTGGCAGGGGCCAGGTTTGAACCCACTCCCCTTGGTATATGGGGCCAGCCCCCTACTCCCTGAGCCACAGGCACTGAGTAAGTGCCCCCGTTTTGCAATTGGAAAAGCTATGGGGAAAAAAAAAAAGCTATAGGAAATGAGATCATTTTGGTAAATGTATGTATGTATGGTGTGTTAAGAATTTACCTTGGGGCTCGGCGCCTGTGGCTCAAGCAGCTAAAGCACCAGCCACATACACCTAAGGTGGTGAGTACGAATCCCCAGCCCGGGCCCTCCAATCAACAATGATGGCTGCAACCAAAAAATGGCTGGGCGTTGTGATGGGCGCCTGTAGTCCCAGCTACTTGGGAGGCTGAGGCAGGAGACTTGCTTGAGCCCAGGAGTTGGAGGTGCTGTGAGCTGTGATGCCATGGCACTTTACCCAGGGGGATAGCTTGAGGCTCTGGGCTCTGTCTCAAAAAAAAAAAAAGAATTTACCTTGGATGTCTAGGACCACGGACAGTGTCCACTCTCATCTCTGCCTAGGCTGGACTATATTATAATGAGTATTCATTATTGCTGGCTCGGCTCAAGTGGCTAAGGCGCCAGCCACATACACCTAAGGTGGCGGGTTCGAATCCAGCCCAGGCCTGCCAAAAACAACAATGATGGCTGCAACCAAAAAATAGCCAGGTGTTGTGGCGGATGCCTGTGGTCCCAGCTACTTGGGAGGCTGAGGCAGGAGACTCTCTTGAGCCCAGGAGTTGGAGGTTGCTGTGAGCTGTGATGCCACAGTACTCTACCCAGAGTGATAGCTTGAGGCTCTTTCTCCAAAAAAAAAATACTCATTATTGCTGTGACCAGAGAAAAACAATAAAGAGAAAAATTGATTCAGCAAAGGGCTACAGGTCCTGGTCCATGGGCTGGCTGAGTCCAGATTCTTTGCCTTGCTGGCCACTCAGCCCCAAGGGGCTGTGCCTCCTGACTCCACCTGACTTCCCACCTCTCTCCTCCTAGGATGCCATTTGTGACTGTAGCACCCAGTCTCTTACCTCCTGCTTCTCGCGGTCGTCCCGCTCTGCCATCCGCCACTCTCCTTCCAAGTGCAGGCTGCACCCTTCAGAGTCCAGCTGGGGCGGGGACGAGAGGGCAGCACCCCCTAGCGAGTGACAGAGCAGCAGAGCTCCCTGCCTCAACCAACTCCGGCCCCGGATAGCAGGAAGGAACCAGCACAGAGGAGGTGAGGGGCCGTGCCCTCTGCATCACCCTGGCCCTGGAGGTGTAGCAGCTGCAACACTGCCACAGAGCAGCTTTCACGTAAAGGTAAAGCAGGGTCTCCTGCTGACCTCTGGGTGGTGAGCCCCAATTTCCCAGGGGAAAGCAATGAGTGGGAGAAAGACCAAAAATGGGCTTTGGAAGCATCTACAGAGAGATCTGTCTCGAGTTGATCCCTGGGTCCTAAGGGAGAGCCTCTTCTGGTTCTACCTATGCTCACTTCTTGGAAGAGCCTGGGAAGGGTACACCTTTGGCGATGCCCTTGGGGAAAAGGGCCCAGAGAGATGTTCCTTACTGACCACGCACCCCTTCACTGAAGAGGAGACCCTACGGAGAAGAACAGGCTTTGCTGCAGGGCTCCACGTGGGGCTCCTGATAGAGCTGGGCCGGGCACCATCACTATCCCCTCCTTCCCTCTGCCACCTCCTCCTCTCAGCCCCACTGCTCCAGATTTCCAGGACTTGGGGTGGGGGGTATGATAGGGCTGAAGCCAGTGCCAAGTATCTGCTTGGCATCCTGGAGCCCTGGATCTCCCTGCTTATACCCTGGATGCAGGAAGAACTGGGAGATAAGGTGGGAGTGTGTAGAGTTGGGGAGCCTTTGAGATTGTTTCCTCTGCCAAGGTAACTTGAGGGGCCCTATCCTTCCCAGGAGACTTCTTGAGGACAGAAATAGGTAGAGTCAGTCTTAAGACTTGGTGCATAGAGAAATGCCTACATGCCCACTGCCTTGATCTCAGGGCCTCTTTTGCTGGCACCACATCTCCACTGTGTTTACATCTTGCAGCTGGTGGGGGCAAAGATGTTCCCCATAAGAGACTCCAGTTGGCCGGGTTAGGCCAAGGAGAACTCCAGGAGGCCAGAGCTCAGGACACAGCAGTAGACTGGGGCCTGGAAACACACTTCTTGCTTAGATTGCTTATTTGAATTTTTCTTATTATAAATATTTAAGGCGGTTTACTTTATTTTAATAATTTAATTTACCCCCAAAGTCCCTAAGGTAATTTATTGGAGGTTGAGACACATATTCTTGCCACTGGGACAATGTGGGCCTTCTAACAGCATGGACAGGCATGGGATCCCATGTGTAGATGAGGCTGCTCAGCAGCCAGGTTTGGAGACCAAGCCCTGGTGTCCTGGTCATTCTTGGAGGGCCCCTTGACAGAGCTGGAGCCCTGCAACTTGCTCCCCTCCACTGCTGGCCATTTGGCCTCAGAACGCTACTTGTTACTCCACACCTAGTACTTGCCCAGCACCACCGGTCAGTTTGTAAACACCCACTGACATGGCAAAGGGCTGGACTGTTGTCACCACTCCCCAAACATTCTCCATTTCCCTTCTCTTTTTCCTCCTTCCCTCTGACAACTTTTTTTGGTGAGTTGAACATGGATTACTAAGGCTCTGTTAAGAGCATGGAAATCCCTCCAAGTTCCCCAAGTGAGAACGTGCAGGAAAACAGGACTGAACTTGGAGAATGTTGTTTATTGCAGCTTTGCACATGGACCTGAGAGCGTCTACCAGCCTGCCTTGGTTCTCATCAGCCTGCAGCCTTTTCACCAGCCTCTCTCCTTAGCCTTATGCCTTTCATGGCTCTTCTCCCAACCCACTGGCCTGCCCTTCCCCACATCCCACATGAACTGTGAGCCACCCGAGCCATTGGTTGGATTGCAGCATGGCGCATTGCAGTGTGGTGAGGAGGGCCTCACGTGGGCTCCTCCTTGGTGCCAGCGAACCCATTTTGGTTGCATACACACCCACACACAGAGACATGCAGCCCTCCTGTAAGTGGCTGGGGACCCAGAATGGAAACACCAGGATGGATTAGCTTATCTGCAGAATTCCTTATCAGGAACACCAAAAGCCAGCAGCTTTGCTAGTTTGCCCCCAGGACTCAGGAGATGCCCTTGCGCTCCCTCCTCCCACCTGCCAGTTCCCATCCCACCCTTTCAGCGTCACCTGGACCAGCTTGTCCAGGGCCTTCAGCTCCCTTCCCTGAACATCAGGGTCATGCCAATCCTGGCCATGTCATCATGCCATAGTGATGTGTGGGCAGGCCAATGGAGCCTTGGGCCACTTCCCATCTGGGGTGCTGCTGTTTCTATCCAAGAGGTTAGGGGGACCCTCCAAGATTATCTCCAGATGAGGGGACTCACACCAGGCCACAAGCCACCAGAGGCCTTCTGCCACCTCCCAGAGCTGCAGAGGGCCAGGGAGGCTGCACCCAGGCCTTGGGGAGAAATCCCTGTGAGACTTGAACCCCAAGGCCTATGGACCACTCAGCCTTACCATCGTCCTCATCCAAGATTGTCCTTGTCATCTTCGTTGTGTCAACACGTAGGCCCCCAGCCACTGTTGGAGACTCCAGATCTTGGTTTTCAGTAAAGCCCCTGTTTCTACTTCCTGCATGTCTCTGTTTGAGGCCACTCATCACTGTTCCTGTAGAAGCCTCGGGACCTGGGGCTTAATGGGGTTGAAAATGTTACATGTAAATATTGGTTTGGTTTGGTTCTTAGCATTTTACTTGGTAACTGGTTGTGTTTTCCTTTTTGGGGTGGGGGGTTGGTTTATAAAAACTCTTTGCTCTTTTGGAATGTAATTTCTAAGTTTGTTTGTTTTTTCAAATGCCTTTTTAGTCTTGGTAACATTCCCAAAGCAGAAAACTGACCCACAGTAGGGCTTCCCTGGAGGATTGGGTCCTAGGAAGGAACGCTGCCCTTCCCTTTCTCACCCTTCTGCTGTGCCCCTTCCTTCCTCTCTTCTTTCCTTCTTTCTCTTTTTCTCATCTCTATTCTCTCTTCAACCAAAGTCCCAAGGAACCGTGGTGTCCCCATCCCCTACAGACCACTTGGCTTGGCTCCATGGGGTTGACATCAGTTGGTTGGGGGGAAGCAGGGAACCAATTGGCATGATTGACCCTAAACTGGGCAACCTCATGTTGTTTATGTCTGACCTTTCCAGAGCCAAATCATACCTTTTTTGGTGCAATAGTGACTTTATTGTAATGAAAATCAAACTACTTTGGTGCATCTGTGACGCTTAGGCCTGCATGCACAAGTCATCAGAATCCAATTCCCTATCCCCTGCTGGCCCTTTCCCCCATTTCTTTCCCCACCAAGTCCAACCTCCAAGAGGTCTTGATTTCTATGGGCTAAAAATGGGCTCCCCCACTCAGTGTCCCCAGGGATACTCTTGTACCAGCTGGCCTCCCAGGAGACAAGTATGAGGGCCCAAAGACTTGACTCTCGTGTACCCTGCCACGAACATGGCTCCCTCACACCCATCCATTCCCATGCACCTTTCATGCTTCTATCACCCCACCTCTTCTCCTCTTGTCTACCCAACATCCAGGCATGTCCTCCCATCCAGAACGTCCTACATTCCAGCCTCTTCAGACCCCCAAGCTCCCATACCTCTTTGTTAATAATAATCCCCTACACATCCTGCCCAGGGCACTGTACTATTTAGAAATCACTTCCCCAACCTACATCTTCCTGAGACCTCTCAGGGACAACTCTGGGAGGCAGCCTTGGCAGGATAGGGGTTAGGGCTCTCATTTTGCAAAGGAAGAAACTGAGGGGCAGATCTCATCACAGAGCACCCACCTAGAAAGTTATCAACTTTAGATAAGAATTCAGATTCCCTGGGCAGTGCCTGTGGCTCAGTGAGTAGGGCGCCAACCCATATACTGAGGGTGGCAAGTTCAAACCCGGCCCCCGCCAAACTGCAAACAAAAAATAGCTGGGTGTTGAGGTGGGCGCCTGTTGTCCCAGCTTCTTGGGAGGCTGAGGCAAGAGAATCGCCTAAGCTCAAGAGCTGGAGGTTGCTGTGAGCTATGACTTCACGGCCCTCTGCCGAAAGTGACAAAATGAGACTCTATTTCTAAAAAAAAAAAAAAAAAAGAACTTGGATTCCCTCTCTGTCCTGCCTTCTCTGCAAACCTGCTGCTCCACTGGGGACTTTATGTGGATACAGGACACCCCCAAAGTGCCACTGGTCAACCCAGTCCTCTCCAGGTTCTAGACCTATGTGTTCTAAAAGGTGGTCTGCGATTCTCCTTTTTCAGAATCCTCTGAGGGCATGTTCAAAATGCAGATTCCTGGACCCCACCTTGACTTCTCTCGGCGGATCCTAAGCACCATTGACTATGCCATTTGTGTTCATGGCCTTGACTGTTAGGCCATCTTTTCTTTTAACCAATCACTACAGTGCTATATTTTAAAAAGAGCATCGAGCACTGAGCTGGGACATAAGGGACGAGGTCCTCCTCAGCCAAACTCTGATTTAATTACTCTAAGCGATTCCAAAAGGCATCAGAAGCCATTTACAATATTGGTCATAGCGTTCAATAAGATAACAAAAATAAAAAGTCAAAAAGCAAGACAAATTATTCTCTAAATCCACCTGATGTAATTCCATAATAGGGTGATTAAATTTTACTCGAATGAGTTTCCTGGCAGCCATAGTAAAAAGAGAAACACAGCAAGGTTTTATATTCTCATCATCCAGTCATGGAAGCAAGCAAGTTTGCCCCAGGAGACAAAGTCTTCTGCTACTAATCTATAACCTATGTCCTTTCTTCAAAGGCCTCTGAGCCAGTTGGTGTTTCAGCAGGTTAAACTAAGATGCAAAGATGCTTTCCAGGTGACTATTTAAAAATAATAATAAACTGCCACCAACTTGAATGATCTTAGTCAGATCATGTGGCTAGTCTATGCCTCAGTTTCCCCAGCTATAAAGTTTCTCTACCTCACATAGCTGTGGTGAGGACCAAATACTATACTGTGCCTGCAAGTCTACTTGGAAAAGCATTGTTCCCAGGCCAGCCTCTCAGTGTCCTGGCCCTGTGGGATGTCAGCTCCCTAACCTCCCTCACTAATCTTCATGAACAGAAAGGAAAGGAAATCATAACATAATCAGGACTAGTCTCTTCCCCCTTTATAAAAAGTTGTGGCAGGTTTGGTGCCTGTAGCTCAAGTGGCTAAGGCGCCAGCCACATACACCAGAGCTAGCAGATTTGAATCCAGCCCGCCAGCCCGGGCCTGCCAGACAATAACAACTACAACCAAAAAAAAAAAAAAAAAAAAAGCCGGGCGTTGTGGTGGGCGCCTGTGGTCCCAGCTACTTGGGAGGCTGAGGCAAGAAAAATTGCTTAAGCCCAGGAGCAGGAGGTTGCTGTGAGCTGTGATACCACGGCACTCTACCCAGGGTGACAGCTTGAAGCTCTGTCTCAAAAAAAATAATAATAATAAAATTTTTTTTACCAAAATGTTACATAAAATTTAACATTTTAACCTTTTTATTTATTTATTTTTGAGACAAGGTCTTGCTCTTTCTCTGGGACTGGAGTGGAATACAGTGGCATGATCATAGCTTACTGCAACCTCCAACTCCCAGGCTCAAGCCTCCTTCCTAAGTAGCTACAGGCTTATGCTACCATGCCAAGCTAAGTTTTTTTATTTTGTAGAGACAGGTTTCATTGTTGCCCAGGCTGATCTTCAGCTCTTGGCTGGATGCAGTCCTCCCATCTTGAGCTCCCAAAGCACTAGGATTACAGGGGTGAGCCACCATGCCTGACCCCACTTTAAGTACCTTCATGATGTTGTATAACCATGGCCACTGTCCATTTCCAGAACTTTTTTTTTTTTTTTGAGTCAGAATCTCACAATATCACCCTCAGTAGAGTGCTGTGGCTGGTGTCACAGCTCATAGCAACCTCCAGCTCTTGGGCTTAAGTGATTCTCTTGCCTCAGCCTCCCAAGTAGCTGGACTACAGGTGCCCACCACAATGCTCGACTATTTTTTGGTTGTAGTCATCGTTGTTTGGCAGACCCAGGCTGGGTTCAAATCCAACCAGGTGTATGTGGCTGGCGCCTGAGCCGCTGAGCTACAGGCGCAGAGCCTGTTTCCAGAACTTTTTTTCATTATCACAAATTGAAACTCTACTCACCAAACAGTAATGTCCTATTCCTCCTCTCTCAGCCCCTGATAACCTCTACTCTTTTTTCTCTGTAGTTTGGTCTATTCTTGATACCTCCTGTATGTAGAATTGTACCATACTTGTTCTGTGTCTAGCCTCATTTGCTTACAGGAAGAATCAGGCCCAGAGAAGGGAGTGGCTTACCAAGGTCACAAAGAAAACCAGAGGCAGCGTGGAGACCAGAACTCCGGTTCCCTGACTCACGAGAGGTTCTGCATCCCCAGTGGCAAATGAGAATTGCCCTGCTTTTCTGTGATCTTGGTTGAGCCCTTTCTTCTCTCTGGGCTCAATCGGTTTGCTCCCTACCACCCACCCATCCTCTCTCTTATTAGCGTTTTCATTTTCCAAAGCCTCCCCTCCTGCCTTCTCCTTTCCTTGGCTGGCTCCTGCAGGCAGATGGAGTGGCCTGGCCCCTGGCCAGGTTTTCCTTTTCTGGCCCCAGGCTTACTGTTGCATCCAGCCCTTTAGCCCTCCCGGGAAGTCCTCCCCACACCATTCCCTCCCCTGAATTTTCTTATAACCTTAGCATCCCGCCAGCCCCTTTCCCCAGCACACATTTCTATTCTATGAGGGGGAAGAGTGTGTTCTTGTCCATTCTGAAACCACCCAGACCACTCCCATGAAAAGGGACCTTGGCTGGAGGTCTGGAGACCTGGCCAAAGTCTGGGCAGATCTCTTAACTTCTCTGGCCCTCCCAGTTTTCTGATCCTATGATGAACACCAGAGCATCCCCTCAAGTTTTGGGGTCTTGCAGCCCCATCCTTTTCCCCCTGGGCCCTGGTATCCTGGCTCTTTTCTCAGCTCTACCACCATTCTCTGTGCCTTAGTTTACTTCTCCGCACAGGGGGCTCACCCCAAGACCATTCATGGCAGCTTCCCAGATATTATGTGCCTCTAAAGTTAGGCCTTGCAGCCGTGGCCCAGCTCCTTAGCACTGCCCAGGGGCTCCAGGTCACTATGGATGGGATGATTGGGGGCACCATTCTAGGCCAGTGGTTTTCATATTGTGTTCCAGCAGCAGGAGTGTCACCTGGGAGCTTGAGAGAAGCGCAAATTATTGATTCTACCCAAGACCCACTGAATTAGAACTTGTGTTGTGGGGCCCAGGAGGCTGGATTTAAGGAGCCTTCCAGACGATTCTGACATGCACAGGAGTCTGCCAACTGCTGATCTAAGTTAGCAGTTAGTACGGCCTGGGGAGGGACTGGGGTTGGACCAGGCCAAGAATAGGTGGAAAATACCAACATCATCTGTATTCCTAGATTGGAAACTTTTCTTTACCCACAAAAGAAACAACCCTGGGGCGGTGCCTGTGACTCAGTGAGTACACCAGCCCCATATACCAAGGGTGGCGGGTTCAAACCCGGCCCTGGCCAAAACTGCAACAAAAAAATAGCCGGGCATTGTGGCAGGCGCCTGTAGTCCCAGCTATTTGGGAGGCTGAGGCAAGAGAATCGCCTAAGCCCAAGAGCTGGAGGTTGCTGTGAGCTGTGACGCCACAGCACTCTACCTAGGGCAACAAAGTGAGACTCTTGTCTCAAAAAAAAAACAAACAAAACCCCAAAAAACAACCCTGGCTGGGCATGGTGACTCATGCCTATAATCGTAGCACTCTGGGAGGCCAAGGGAAGTGAATTGCTTGAGCTCAGGAGTTTCAGACCAGCCTGAGCAAGAGCAAGACCCTGTCTCTGCTAAAAATAGAAAAAAACTAGCCGGGCATTGTGGCAGGTATCTGTCGTCCCAGCTACTTGGGAGGCTGAGTCAAGAGGATCATTTGAGCCCAAGAGTTTGAGGTTGCTGTGAGCTATAATGCCATGGCACACTATCCAGGGTGACAAAGTGAGACTCTGTTTCAAAAAAAAAAAAAAAAACCAAAAACCAATCTTATAGTCCCTCCTCTTCCTAGGAGTTGGAGGGCCTGGAGAAGGTATACATTTTTCTTTTCTCTGGTCCTGGCTTGGTTCCAGCCCTGCTCACCTCTCCCACTTGTCTTGGTTTTACAAAAACCAAGTTGTGTGGCTGTGTGAGTGGTGCCAGCCAGGCTGGGGGTGGGAGACCTGGGGAGGCAGGAGGCAAGAGACCCTGTCCTTAACCCCTTGGGAACCTCACCATGGGCCAGATGGCCTCTCTTCAAACTGAAAGAAACTTAACTCCACAAGGAAAGAACTCTAAATCCCTTCCAACCCCAACCCC
Organism: Otolemur garnettii; assembly: GCF_000181295.1. Classification (NCBI taxonomy): domain Eukaryota; kingdom Metazoa; phylum Chordata; class Mammalia; order Primates; family Galagidae; genus Otolemur; species Otolemur garnettii. Next base: position 18,618,999 of record NW_003852420.1, on the reverse strand, counting down.
AGGGAGACCTTGGAGATAGTGCCAAAAAGTAGCTCCAACCTCCAGCCGCTGGGAAGAGAGCCAGAAGCTGCCCTTCCTCCTCATCCCAGCACCCCCCCTGCTCCCCCCCCACCCCCGCCAAAACTGTGAAGCCCCCTTCCCTCAGCCTGCTTTTCTGGTGAGGGTTCTGCATTTGTAGGCCCTGGGGGACCTCCAGGGAAAGGCTCCTTGGGAGGGAAGGGACCAAGGGCATCCTTGGGCCAACTGTCCACCTCTCTTGTCCACTGTTCTCTCCTCTCCACTTCTATCTTCAAAACGCTCCTTCCCAGGATGGATCGGGTGCTAGGATGACCACAGTCCAATCCACCAGCTCTTTTTGCCCCTGTGTCTTATTTCAGACATGAGAATAATTGTACAGTGTAAACTTACAAAGCGTTTTTAATTGTTGTAGATTGGAAATAAAGTATGTCATATGAACAGTTGCTGTGGACTTGGCCTCTTATTTCTCTAGCTGAGTGGGTGCGGCCCCCAGCAGATTTGAAACCTGATTCCACTCCACCCGTTTGCCTGGGAAGGGGGAAACCCTGGGAATGCCACAGCCAGCTGGCTGGTTTGGAGTCACTTGTGAGGGGCCACCAGATGTTCTGGCTGCAAACTGCTGATATTTCAGCATCTCCCACCACTTGTGACATGACCACTGAGAAATAAATACAGAGTCTTCAAAAACAAGAAAAATAAAATTGAACTTTTCTATAAGAGACTAAAAAAAGGTATCATGAAAAAAATGACACTTTTAGATGTGTTAATTATCTATTGCAGTTGATTAGTTATCCCAGAACATTTATTATACCCCACAGATGTTATCAGTCAGGAATTTGGGAGCGGGGTAGTTTTGATCCAGGGTCTCAGGAGGTTGCAGTCAAGTTATCAGTCAGGCTGCAGAATGCATTGCCTATCTTCCAGGCCCATGTATTGTGTCCTCAGTGCTTAGCACAGGCCTTGAGACTAGAAGATCCATTTGCAAGGAGGTTAATTCACATGCCCAGCAAGTTAGTGCTGGCCCCAGGAGGCTTCAGTTCCTTGCCATGTAGACCTCTCCATAGGGCTGCTTGTGTGTCCTCAGCTAGCTTCCTCCAGAGCAAGTGATCTATTAGAGAACAGGGTGGAAGACATGATGTCTTTTATATGTGGGTCACTAGAAAAGTTTTGAGACAGTGTTATGTATGGCCCATTATTTCACTTCCTAGAAAGTCAATAGAGTCCTTTCTGATTCACCCATCCAAGTTTCAACTTTCTCAGCCTATTGGTGTTGCTACGAGGGCTTCATTTGTTTCTGTCTGCATGGATTTTGCGTTTCCTGATTTTTGTGTATCTCAAAACTTTTGTCATGGCTCAAGTAGCTAGCCTTGGAAGTCCCACAGTATAGTTTCTGTGATATCGTATTGGTTATATAAACCAGCTCTCTTCAAAGGGGAGCGGACTACACAAGGGTGGGAACACCCAGAAGCAGGGATCATTAGTGCCATCTTGAAAGCTGGCTACCATATGTTATTTTTACAGATCTCTCTCTTTTTTTTTTTTATAGAGACAGAGTCTCACTTTGTTGCCCTTGGTAGAGTGCCGTGGTGTCACACAGCTCACAGCAACCTCCAACTCCTGGGCTTAAGCGATTCCCTTGCCTCAGCCTCCCGAGTAGCTGGGATTATAGGTGCCCATCACAACGCCTGGCTAATTTTTGGTTGCAGTTCGACCAGGGCCGGGTTTGAACCCGCCACCCTTGGTATATCGGGCCAGTACCCTACTCACTGAGCCACAGGTGCCGCCTTTACAGATCTCTTTTAAGACCAAGGTCTGTTCTGGGCCTTGAGGAAACAATAGGTGGGCATGGAAGACAGAAAATCAAATGTCAATGGCAGGGGGGAGCCCAGGACAGGATACTCAGGGGAACCCAGAAGAATCAGGAAAGGCTTCATTTGAACTGACACCTAAGCTACAGATATTTATTGACCAGGTGAAGGGGGTGGTGATGTGTTGTAGGTGGGAGATTCAGGGAAAGTAGTTCCAGGGAAAAGGAATAGCACATTTAAAAGCCTAGTAGAGGGGTGGCGCCTGTGGTTCAGTGAGTAGGATGCCAGCTCCATATACCAAGGGTGGGGGGTTCAAACCTGGCCCTGGCCGAACTGCAACCAAAAAATAGCTGGGCGTTGTGGCGGGTGCCTGTAGTCCCAGCTACTTGGGAGAGGGAGGCAAGAGAATCTCCTAAGCCCAAGAACTGGAGGTTGCTGTGAGCTGTGTGATTTCACAGCACTCTACCATGGGCAATAAAGAGAGACTCTGTCTCTACCAAAAAAAAAAAAAAGAAAGAAAGAAACCTAGTAGAAAGACAGCGGAGCTCAAGTGGGGAGCTCAAAGAAGAGGCTGGGTCATATCACACAGTGCCTTATATCTTATAAGGGATATATATCTTATACATCTGGGGGATGTATTCACACAGGGAATATATCTTATACATCTGGGGGACAGGAGGGCGCCACAGGAGAATTCAAAGCAGTGGAGCTCAAGTGGGGAGCTCAAAGAAGAGGCTGGGTCATATCACACAGTGCCTTATATCTTATAAGGGATATATATCTTATACATCTGGGGGATGTATTCACACAGGGAATATATCTTATACATCTGGGGGACAGGAGGGCGCCACAGGAGAATTCAAAGCAGGGAAAGGGCATAGTGGATTTATTAGGTCTGAATTCCATTAAGTAATCATCTTAATGTGCCCCAGCATGGCCCTAGCTGAGAACAATGAGTTCTGTTTCTGGGACATTAACAAATGAAGAGTTTAGGAGGAGGGCAAGCATAGAGCGCAAGCATACCTCTGAGTCCCAGAGCAAATTTCTGTGTTCAGATGGTTGCTGGAGCCAGCAGAGTTAGAAACTGTAGGGTGGAAATTTCAGGAAGGCAGATTTCAGCCTCCTGTCAGAAAACTTTTCCAAGCACCACAACTTCTGTGGAAGAATTACTACAGTCAGCTCCACCTGCCTCTCCTTAACCTCTCTTTCGGACTTTGTAACTGCACTTAATTCAACATTTGGAGGTTTCAGATCTAAAAGAAAAGACTGTGGAAATCCAAAGGGAGATTTTGGTGGCACCAAGTTAGGTGCTGAGGAAGCAGCCTGTTGTCTGGAGGCCCTCCAGAGCCAAAGGGATCGTGGAACAGGCACAGCTTACAAGGAGGACAGAGGGACACCTGATTTTCAGTCTGGAGCCACGGAGGAGGCTCTGAAAAAGATGATTTGATAGGTAAGGCTTAAAATTGGAGAATTTTGGTAGGAACAGCTGGGAAGGGCTTCCGAAGGAGAGCAAACGGCTTAAGCAAGTTTGAGGATAGATGGCCTGTATGAGGCTCCTGGAAAGGAAAGCTCATGAACTTTGTTGTGAATTGAAAGCGCCGTAAAAAGACACAAAGTCCTAAAGCTTTGGGCTAGGCTGAGGCAAAACTGAACTCTGAACTCCAGTCCACCCTGGTAGGAGTCACGGGTCTCACGGTTTTGGAGCGAGGAAGATAAAGGGACGGAAGATAACGATAACCTTTAGTGACAGGGCAGGGTATCAGATGCCCTCTGATGCGCTATATTCCTTCGGCAAGTATCCCTCTGGCTCTTTCCTCGACTTAGATGGGCTTTGAGGACCCTGGGACGCAAAAGACTCGATATTACGGCGAGGGGAGTAGCGGGGGAGGTGGTGACATAGCCATGGGGACCGCAAAGTACTCCGAAAAGAGGCGGAGCAGGCAAGATCCGTGACCCCGGCGTACGCATGCGCATCGCTGGAGGCGGGCGTACTGCGTGCGTGTGCCCGAGAAAACGGAGGCCGCGCAAGCGCCCTGGGTTGGCGGGAGTTTTGGACCAGGCGACTCTGGCGTGGGTGGCGGACCCACACCCTACCTGCTCCGGGGAGGACCCGCCACGGTAGCGCGAGGGGCCGCTGGGGCCGCGGAGAGTGACCTGTGGCCCGGGACTGCACAGGCGTCGCTCTGAGGTCAGGAAGTCTCAGACTTCTCCCATAATATGGCCCTGCTCCCCCCCGCACCAGCCTCTGGCCGCGTACCCCTTGGGCCCCGCGTGAATCGCTGCTCCCACTGCCCCTGACAGCGGACCCTCGTGAGTACCGGGAGCGCTTAGACCTCCCGGATGAAATAAAACCCTAGGGAAAGCCACGCTCCTCGTTAGGGGCCTGTCTGCAGAGGTAGGGGACTAGACTCCAGAAAGTGGTTGAGGTTGGAGGTACAGGCCTGGGCTCGAATTTCGCTTCTGCCCCCAGGCTGGCTGTTTGACGGTCTTGGGCCCGGCTTTTTGCCCCTTTGAACCTGTTTCCCTGTCTGCAAAATGGAGTTAGTGAAAGGGTGGAAACTTATTAGGTGCTCCCTACGGGTGGAGAAAGAATTCTTAAAATTGGCTGGGTGCCCGTAGCTCACCGAGTGAGGCGCTGGCCTCATGCATCAGGCTGGCGGGTTCCAGCCGGCCCGGGCCTGCTGAACAACAATGACAACTGCAACCAAAAAATAGCCAGGCCTTGTGGCGGGCGCCTGTAGTCCCAGCTACTTGGGAGGCTGAGGCAAAAGAATCGCTTAAGCCCAAGAGTTTGGGGTTGCTGTGAGCTGTGACGTCAGCGCACTTTACTGAGGGCAACATAGTGAAACTCTGACTCAAAAAAAAAAAAAAAAGAAAAGAAAAAAAAGTTTATTTTTCCAAGAAAGAAAGAGATACAGAGAGATTGAGAGAGGTCCCACGGTAAGAAGGAAGGGAAAAAGTGAAAGGTGGTTCAGGAAGAGCAGCTGATGTTTTTAAAGGGCAACAGTGTGCCTCCCCTCCCTTTGTTTGCTTCAGGGTATTGTTAACAAAAGTGAGCGTGAAGCCACTGTGTTGGATTTCTTTTCTCATATAACAAATTGATAACAGAAATTAGTTCCTTTTTTATAGCAAAAGGGATGTGGTACAGGAGAAGCGGATAGCTCACACTCCTGTCTACTCAGGGACCATTCAAGGCTGTGAACTCTTAGTGATAAGGAGTTAGGTCACAAGTATTTTAATTAAACGAAGGGTAATTGTACTGTGAACTTGTTTCTCTTGTTTTCTGTTTGATAACTTATTTTCTTGTTAGACATGTTATTAGTAAGACCATCTTTCAGTTAGTAGTGTTTATGGAATTATGGAAAGGATCAGGTGGGATGATGATGCTAGTAAGATGCTTGCGTAGCACAGGTCTTGGCATATAGTAAATTCTTAACAAATGACAGTTGTTGCTCTTACTATCCAGACTTCAGTCTGTACGATACAATCGTAAGGACAGTGAGGACTGAGATCCTTGACCAACCACTCCTCATTGTTACCTTTTCCATGTTCTTCTGTTATTCTGTTCATTTCTCTGTACTAAGCACCCTCACAGACAGATTTCTGCTGAGAAGGCGGGGTGGCGTGGAAGATAGAAATCCAGTCACATTCTTGCCCTCTTTCAGTCAGTTGTCTGTGACAGACACCAGAAATACTAATTGGTTTTGCTGGGGAGACACATGCTAGGGAGACCAAGGGGTGTAGCCTGTAGCCACCAACTCTGTCAAAGTGAAGTGATTGGAAAGTTTTACAAGTAGAAGAACAGATGTGTGCAAAGATTCAAAAATAGTATACGATTAGCCGGGCATTGTGGCAGGCGCCTATAGTCCCAGCTACTCTGGAGGCTGAGGCGAGAGAATTGCCTAAGCTCAAGAGCTGGAGGTTGCTGTGAGCTGTGACACCATGACACTCTACCAAGGGTGACAAAATGAGACTTTGTCTCTAAAAAAAAAAAAAAAAAAATAGTATAGGGAGACTTGTGCCGTGGCTTGAACCTGCAATTTCAGTTGCTCCAGAACTCTTGAGGCTAGGAGTTTGAGACCAGCCTAGGTGATAAAGTGAGACCCTAGCTGGGCATTGTGGTAGGCGCCTATGGTCCCAGCTACTTGAGAGGCTGAGGCAGAGAGGTCACTTGAGCCCAAGAGTTTAAGGTGGTGTGAGCTAGGATACCACAGCACTCTACCCATAGAGGAGATTAAAAATGCCAGGGGCACAGTATGATACTGTGTCTCAAAAAAAAAAAAAAGCTGGGCATGGTGGCTCATGGCTATAATGCCAGCACTCTGGGAGGCCGAAGCAGGTATATTCCCTGAGCTCATAGGCTTGAAACCAGCCTGAGCAAAAGCAAGACCCTGTCTCTAAAAATCGCTGGGCGTTGTGGCAGGTGCCTGTAGTCCCAACTGCTTGGGAGGCTGAGGCAAGAGAATTGCTTGAGCCCAAGAGTGAGGTTACTGTGAGCTATGAGCCACAGCTCTCTACCAGGGGCAAGAAACTGAGACTCGGTCTCAAAAGAAAAAAAATAGTATAGGGAATAGGAGTGGCAGGAGAGAGCAGAAATAGATGGGACTAGCTTATAGCAGGTAGAAAAATCTCTGCATGTGTCTAAAGAATTGATCCAAGGGTGGCACCTGTGGTTCAAAGGAGTAGGGTGTGGCCCCCATATACCAGAGATGTAGTGTTCAAACTGAGCCCGGGCCAGAAAAAAAAAAGAATTGATTGGAAAAGAGCTATTGGATGTAGGAAAACTAAGGGAGAGACTTGTAGTAGGAGAGGGGAGCAGAAATTGTGAGAACTGAAGGAAACTAGTGACAGTGGGAATGAAGAAAAGATTATAAAGAGACTGCTGGTGGAATGGATAGGATTTTGGATCTAGAGAGCTAAGAATAAGTAAAGGATAACAAGGTTTTTCTAATTTGGAAGACCAAGTAGGTCATAATGTTGTCAATGAATTAGCAAATTAGGAACGAGTTACACACAAAATAATTGGGAAATAAGATATAGTGTGTGTTAAGAGAGATGTGAATATTTCTAGCCATAAGTTCTGTAGAAATTCAGAAGAGATACTGACCACTAATAGATATTCTCTGTGGAAGAGGTGAGTGAGGGCACTTCACAGAGGCTGGAAAGCACAAGGCCTATGGTGGGTGCTATTCTACTGAGAGTGGAGCTAAAATGTGAAGAACAGATCACCTCATTTTCCTTTTTTCACAGTTCCCCGCCCAAGATGACGTCAGTGACTAGATCAGAGATTATGGAAGGTAAGTGTTGTAGCGTAATTTAGTATCTCTTGCCTTGGATTTAGGCTTCTGAGCCATATTCAAATCTTTTCTTGGTTCCTGGTGGATTTGGAATTACATAGTCATGTATTTGTAGAGGTGCTTCTTCAGTGTTTCCATGATCTGGGGGAAGTGTTTTCTTCACTTTCTTTTTCCACCTTTTTGCACAGATACTTAGTTGTGGTGGGTTTGAATTTTGTATTTTGACTTCTTTGTAATAAATGCTAGAACAACCAGTGATGTCTAAGACTCATGATCATCAAGTGGAATCAAGTCTCAGCTCTGTGGAAGTGTGTACTAAATCATCTGCCAACCCGGAGATGACTCAAGGTGTTTCAAAGGAAAGAATTTGCCTTGACTCTAGCCTCACAAAAGGGGAAAGTTGTGATCCCAGCCACCAGGAAGGACTTCAGTCAAGATCCCTTCATTTGTCTCCACAAGAGCAATCTACCCATCAAGATAGGAGGCAGTCCTGGCGGCGAGCAAGTATGAAAGGAACGAATCGGCGGAAGTCATTGCATCCCATTCACCAGGGCATCACAGGTGGGGTGCTATTACATAAGACAGTGAGGTTCCAGCTCAGATAAGAGGCAGTCAGGTATGGCAGAAGTGTGCAGAATAGATGTCACTTTGAGCAAATTACTTTACCTGTTTGAGCCACAGTTTCCTTATCTGTAAAATAGAGACAAACTATCTACCTTGTGGGTAGATAAATTCTATATTTATAAGTACTATTGTCAAACTTCTAGTAAATGTTCAGTATTATTGCTATTTAGATCATTCGATTAGCTGCCACAAACAAATTCTGATTTCTGATTGTTCTGCAAGCATGAGAGACATTAAAAAAAATCCCTTCCTAGGCTGGCCGAGGTGGCTAACGCTTGTAGTCCTGGCACTCGGGGAGGCCAAACCTGTGCCTGAGCTCACAGGTTCGAGATGAGCCTGAGCAAGACTCCATCTCTAAAAAACAGCCAGGCACTGTGGTGGGCTCCTGTAGTCTCTCTACTTGGGAGGCTGAGACAAGAGGATTGCTTGAGCCCAAGAGTTTGAGGTTGCTGTGAGCTGTGATGCCACGCACTGCACTGAGGGTGATAAAGTGAAGACTGTCTCAAAAAAAAAAAAAAAAAAATTCCTTCCTGTTGGATGCAGTGGCTCACATCTGTATTCCTAGCACTCTATAAAGCCAAAGTGGGTGAATTGCTTAAACTCAGGAGTTCAAGACCAGCCTGAGCAAGAGCTAGACCCTGTCACTATAAGAAATAGGAAAACTAGCTGGGGCTTTGCGCCTGTGGCTCAAGCGGCTAAGGCGCCAGCGACATACACCTGAGCTGGTAGGTTCGAATCCAACCCCCAACCCAGGCCCGCCAAATAACAGTGACGGCTGCAACCAAAAAATAGGCGTTGTGGCAGGTGCCTGTAGTTCCAGCTAATTGGGAGGCAGAAACAGGAGAATCGCTTGAGCCCAGGATCTGGAGGTTGCTGTGAGCTGTGATGCTGCAGCACTCTCCCAGGGCGACAGAGGCTCTGTCTTAAAAAAGAAAAGAAAAGAAAAAAGAAACTAGCTGAATGTATTCTGAATGCCTGTAGTCTCAGCTACTTGGGAGGCTGAGGCAAGAGATTGCTCCAGCCCAAAAGTTTGAGGTTGCTGTGAGCTACAGTGATGCCATAGCACTCTACCCAGGGTGACAGAGCGAGACTCCACCTAGAAAAAGAAAAAAAATTCTGTGGCTCAGTACCCATAGCACAGTGGTTATGGCTCCAGCCACATACACCAAGGCTGGTGGGTTCGAACCCAGCCCCAGCCAGCTAAACAACAATGACAACAGCAACAAAAAAATAACTGGGCTTGGCGCCTATAGCTCAACCGGCTAAGGCACCAGCCATGTACACCTAAGGTGTCGGGTTCGAATCCCCAGCCCGGACCCGCCAAAACAACAATGACGGCTGCAACCAAAAAATAGCCGGGCGTTGTGG
>NW_003852420.1:18608397-18609770 GCF_000181295.1 Otolemur garnettii | reverse complement strand
CTCTACCCAGGGGGACAGCTTGAGGCTCTGTCTCAAAAAAAAAAAAAAAAAAAAAAAACTGGGGCTTGGTGCCCGTAGCACAGTGGTTACGGCGCCAGGCACATACACCAAGGGTGGCGGGTTCGAGCCCAGCCCAGGCCAGGCCAGATAAACAACAATGACAGCTGCAACAAATAATAGCCAGGCGTTGTGGCAGGCACCTGTAGTCCCAGCTACTTAGGAGACTGAGGCAAGAGAATCATTTATGTTGAAGAGTTTGAGGTTGCTGTGAGCTGTGACACCACGGTACTCTGCTGAGGGTGACATAGTGAGACTGTCTCAAAACAAAAAAATTCTTCTTGTGGCTTTCTGCCTCATACCCTAAAGTGAAATAGAAGACGCTTGGTTTGATACCTGATTTTAGCCTTTATAACTGGAAATACCTCAGAGGGAAGATGCGCATAGAAACATCTAAAGTGAACACCTAGTATCTCAGATGCTATGTTTGAATGTGATTTGTGTCATTCTGTCTGGATTTACAATAACAACTATCTCAGTAAGCATCATAGTATAAGATGTAATGTGGAAGTTCAGGAAGAACATACTAGCTGTGTGCTTTCTTTGTGTGGGGGGGGACAAAAACTGCAAAAAAAAAAGTTTAATGCAGTATGAATTTTTTTTCTTCTTCTTTTTTTTTTTTTTTTTTGAGATAGAGTCTCACTTTGTCATCCTCAGTAGAGTGCCATGGGGTGATACCTCACAGCAACCTCAAATTCTTGGGCTCAAGTGATTCTCTTGCCTCAGCCTCTTAAGTAGCTGGGATCACAGGGGCCCTTCACAACTTCCGGCTATTTTTAGAGGGGGGGGTCTCACTCTTGCTCAGGCTGGTCTCAAACTGGTGAACTCCAGGTAGTCCACCTGCCTTGGCTTCCCAGACGTGAGCCGCTAAGAATACAAACCACTTAATCAAATGCTTTTATATAGCAACTGTTTAACAAATGTTAGCTGCTAATATTATTATTAGGCCATTATAGTAATGTAGTGTGGGAAAAACACGTATCTTAGTGACAGACTTGGGTTTGAATTCTGGCTCCATCAATCTCTGGCTCTTGAGCAAGTCATTTTCACTCTGAGCTTCACTTTCCTTATTTGTAAAATGGAACACACAGAGTTTATAAGAGGACTTTAAAATAATGTATTTAATATGTTTAAGGCATATTGCAGTGCCTGTCTTATAAAAATGTTCAAATGTTCTCATATCCTTCAATAGTGAATATGAATCATTAAGAAAAGGTAACTTGGCTCGGCGGCTATAGCTCAACCGGCTAAGGCGCCAGCCACGTACACCTAAGGTGGCGGGTTTGAATCCCCAGCCTGGACCCGCCAAACAACAA
>NW_003852420.1:18601704-18607713 GCF_000181295.1 Otolemur garnettii | reverse complement strand
TTTTTGGTTGCAGCTGTCATCGTTTGGCAGGCCCAGGCTGGATTCGAACCCACCACCTTAGGTGTATGTGGCTGGCGCCTTAGCCACTTGAGCCATGGGCACCGAGCCTATATATAGATTCCGAAAACAGTTGTTTTGTTTTGGAGACAGTCTTATTTTGTCACCCTGGGGTTGAGTGCTGTGGCCTCATCATAGCTCACAGCAACCTCAAACTCCAGGGCTCAAGCATTCCTTTTGCTGCAGCCTCCCAAGTAGCAGAGATTACAGGTGCCTGCCATGACACTCTGCTAGTTGTTCCTATTGTTTGTAGAGATGGGGTTTCACTCTTGCTCAGGTTGGTCTCAAACTCCTGAGCTCAGGCAATCCACCTGCCTTGGTTTCCCAGGGTGCTAGGATTACAGGTGTCAGCCATGGCACCTGGTCACCGATTTTTTTGTTTTTTAAGTTTGGGTGCACAAATGGGAAAAGGTTGTTCCTCAGTGGTCTTGGAAAAATTGGAATTCTCTCTTTAATCAGACAAGGCTGTTTTTTGCCTTAAGTTGGATTTGCATTAGGAGGGAGGAGATTTTTCAGTTTTGTTTCTCTGTTAATTGGGTAAGGGTCCAGTTCCTTAAATGTGACAATATTTTATGTTAGAGCTCAGCAGGTCCATCAGCCTCAATTTAGCAGAAAGCAAACGGCTTGGCTCTCTTCTGCTTTCCAGTTTCCAGGTGAGGTTCTTAGGATTGGGTAATTATTTTTTTTAACTGTTACAGTGAACTCTAAGATACATTGACAGTATGTGAGGACCTCTAAAGATTAAAAGATGTTTCTGTCTGGGTAGGATAAATTTAAAAGCTAGATTTAATCCCAGCAGCTGAGCTTGAGCTTTCTATTACTCCCATTGGTGATATTGCTGCTAACTGAGCAGCTAACAGAGATTTCCCTAATATAATGTCTTTTTTCCCCACTGGCAATAGATAATGGGAATTTTAAATTGGTAGAGGTCATAATCTAAATTATCATGGACATTTGTGGTCTAGCTACATGCTAAATCAATATACAACCCATGCTTTAGAGGTTTCTATTAAAATTATATTGTATATTATATTGCTAACTGGTGTTTGCCTCAGTTTAAATAAGCTAGTAATTTGTGTGAATGCAATTTTTTTTTCCTGAACCAAACTCAAAATGTACAGTTTTTTTTTCCCCCCTGATCTATTTGTTTGTTTATCTGAAAAGTCTTGGGCATAAAAATTAAATCCGATTTAGTTTCATTTTTGTTAAACATCAGAAAGTTACATGAATTTAGTATTGGCCTACAAAATGTTTGTTTTTGTCTTGAAAATATTTTTCTTCATTTAGTTCTCTGTTCAGAAACTTGAACCTTTCCTGAGGGATTCTAAAGGCTTCAGTGTTGAAAGTTTTAGAGCCAAAGGTAAGTTGCTAAGAATAAGTGAGTGAGCTTTGACTCCCAGGAGCCAAAGCCTCATTTGTAGGATCCCCATTTACAGAAGCTGCTGCCTCATAAAACAAGCTCTCTTTTTATTCTTAATTGCAAGAATATATGCTTATGAAGCTCAGAGGGTAGGAAAGTGAGATATAATCCTCCCTTCTACTCCAAACCCTGGTCTCAGCTCTTCTCCCTAGAGGCAGCTCCAATTTCTTGTGTATCCTGAGAGAGATACTTATTGCTTTTCCAAATATTCTTAAAAATCATGTGAATAACTGTGTACTATTCCATACATTGTCTTTTTATTTTTAACCTAGCAGTTTATCTTATAGATTGTTCCATATTAGAGTTGTAGAGCTGCTTTGACATTTTGGTAGCCACATATTGAAATATTCCATTATATAAGTACACCATATTTGTTTAATCAGTTCTTTACCTGTGGGCTTATAGGAGTTTTTTTTTAGCTTTTTGCTATTAAAATGTGTGATGAATTCATTTTTTACACATGCTTTTTGGCACATATGCAAGTAAAAATGAGTTCCTAGAATCAAAATTAACTCATTCAAATGAAATGATAGGAATTACTATATTGTCTTCCAGAGAGGTTTTATCAGTTTATTATAGCTGTCACCAGCAATAGATGCAAGTGTCTATTTTCTCACATTCTCACCAGCACAGTTTCATTAAACTTTTAGATTTTCTTACTATTTTATAGGTGATAGAAGACATTTTGTAGTTTTAATCTGTGTTTCTTTTTCTTATGAAGAAGATAAGTATTTTTTCCTATTTTTAGAGCTATTCTTTATTTTCTATGTATTACCCATTCATATCTTTGCTCATTTGTTTAAATCGGAATGTTGGCCTTTTTATATTGATTAGTAGGAGCTCTTTATATAGTAAGGAAATTATTAGCTCATGTTCTTTGCCAGGAATCAATTTTCAACTTTATAGGAAGTGGCTATTTTCCTAATAATAAAAATATGCAATCATCCAGGATCAGAAATCCTTAACTAGAAGACCTAGAAAGTACATGAACTGAGGCTTACTTGCCAATTGAAATTGTTTATTTGAGAATTGCACCATCACCATAATTAAATACTTCAGGGTTATCTTGGTAGGTAATCAATATAACCTTTCCCCTCTGCATTCTTCCTAAGGGATTATTAGCAGAATCATTAAGTCTAGCAGACCTGTTTTCACCTTATGCCTATAATTTTTTCTTTGCCTCCATTCTTTCTTACTACAGGCAGTCTCTGTGTTTATGAACAAGATGGGTTCTGTAAGTTTGCTTTCAAGTTGAATTTGTATGAAAGTTGAAATAGGTACATTTACCTAATACTTGTTATAGCCTCCATTCCTAAGAGCAAGTTGTACATAAATTGGATGTTTGTAACTCAGTGACTGCCTGTATGTGCTTCCCTTTTGCTTGACTTCTGCAATATTTTCTCTTCAGTGCCAGCAATTCAAATCTCTCTCTCTTTTTTTTTTTTATTGTTGGGGATTCATTGAGGGTACAAGAAACAAGGTTACACTGATTGCATTTGTTAGGTAAAGTCCCTGTTATACTTGTGTCTTGCCCCCAAAAGATGTGACACCCCCCACCCCACAAACCTCTCCCCTTTCCTTTCTCTACTCTTCCTTCTGCCACCCCCTCCCTCCTTCATGTTCCACTTCCATCCAGGTTAATACAAAGGATGTAAAGGCTCCAACTTTTTTAATGGCTGAATAGTATTCCATGGTATACATATACCACAGCTTGTTAATCCATTCCTGGGTTGGTGGACATTTAGGTTGTTTCCACATTTTGGCAATTGTAAATTGAGCTGTGATAAACAGTCTATCAAATGAAATATCAGGCCAGATACACCTTTTTTTTTTGGAGACAGAGTCTCACTTTGTCACCCCTGATAGAGTACTGTAGCATCACAGCTCACAGCAACCTCTAATTCCTGGGCTAAAGCAGTTCTCTTGCCTCCGTCTCCCAAGTTGCTGGGACTATAGACACCCACCACAACACTGGCTATTTTTAGAGACAGGGTCTCACTCTTGTCTTGAACTTGTGAACTCAGGCAATCCATCCACCTCTGCCTCCCAGAGTGCTAGGATTACAGATGTGAGCCACTGCACCCAGCCTGCAGATCACCTTTTAAACCACTCTTTCTTTCTGCCTTTCTTTTTTTCTTTTTTGGAGAGTCTTAACTCTGTCACCCTGTGTAGCATGCCATGGTATCAAAGCTCACAGCAACCTCAAACTCTTGGGCCAGCCTCCTGAGTAACTGGGACTACAGTTTTCCACCACAATACCTAATGGTTTAATTTTAGAGACAGGGTCTCACTTTTAGCTCAGGCTGATCTTGAACTCCTGAGCTCAAGCAGTCCACCCACCTCGACCTCCCAGTGTGTTAGGGTTATAGGCGTGAACCACTGCACCAGGTTTGTTTTTTTTTCTGAGAGAGAGAGAGAGTCCCACTCTATTCCCTTGGGTAGAGTGCCATGGCATCATGCCTTACAGCAACCTCAAACTCTTGGGCTTGAGTGATCCTCTTGCCTCAGCCTCCTGAGTAGCTAGGATTACATGTGCTCTCTACTACCCCCTGCTAGTATTTTCTCTTTTTACTAGAGATAGAATTTTTTTTTATTTGAGACAGTCTTATTATGTCACCCTCAGTAGAGTGCTGTGGTATCACAGCTCACAGCAACCTCAAACTCTTGGGCTTAGGTAATTCTCTTGCCTCAGCCTCTCAAGTTGCTGGGACACAGGTGCTCACAACAGCTGGCTAATTTTTTGTTGTAGTTGTCATTGTTCTTTAGCTGGCCTGGGCCAGATTCAAACTCTCCAGCCTCAGTGTATGTGGCCAGTGCCATAACCACTGTGCTATGGGCTCCGAGGCTAGAGACTTGATTTTGACTCTTGCTCAACCTGGTCTCCCATTCTTGAGTTCAAGTGATCCTCCTGCCTCCTCCTTCCAGAGTGCTAGGATTATAAGGGTGTGCCACCACACCCAGCCTTAAAGTGCTTTTTCACTCATCACTTATAAAACTACTTATCATAAATGCCAAAGAAGAGTTGTCTTCCATTTTATCTATACTTACTGGAGAATAAAATAAAATATTTTTGTAAATGGCAATAGTCAGGCCATTTTGGGGGGTTGGTTGGAATGGCCAAAATTTAACAGGGGACCCTAGAGCTGTGACCACCTTAAGTATGTTATACTTTTCTCAGCAGCTCATTATGAAAATGTATATTTTCTTTATCTTATAATTTGTAAATTTGTTTTTTTTTAGTATCTTCTCTTTCTGAAGAATTGAAGCATTTTGCAGATAGACTAGAAAGTGATGGAACTCTACAAAAATGTTTTGAAGATTCAAACAGGTAGTAGTTCCCCTTTTGTCGTAAGACTTTTTTTTTAAGAGACAGAGTCTCACTTTATTGCCCTTGGTAGAGTGCTGTGTGTCACAGCTCACAGCAACCTCCAACTCCTGGGTTTAGGAGATTCTCTTGCCTCAGCCTCCCAAGTAGCTGGGGCTACAGGTGCCCCTCATAACGCCCGGCTATTTTTTTGTTGCATTCTGGCCAGGGCCGGGTTTGAACCCGCCACCCTCCATATATGGAGCCGGCACCCTACTCACTGAGCCACAGGTGCCACCCTGAAGACTTTTGATTATAATGAGAAAGTTGTTCATTCATTCAATAGACATTTATCCAGCATCTTCTTATGGACCAGTCCTTTTTAGATACTGGAAATATACTAGTAGATAAGTCAAGCAAGGTCTTTCTTGTCATACATTGTAACAGAGGAAACATTCAAACAAATGCATAGGAAGTAATGATTTCACAGATATGGTAATCTAGGAAGTCAGTAAATACCATAGGGACTTGATGGGTGAGCAGCTTTAGCTGGAGTGTTCAGAGAAGACCTCTAGTGGTTTGGCCTTTGGCCTAAGTCCTGTAGGACCTGAACGATGAGAAGGAACCTACCATGAAAAGAAGAGAAAAGCATTGTTCAGATCTTTGCTTGCCATGCAAAATGAATGAAACTTGTGTTCTTTGGCTCTTGGCAAACAAGAATATTAGCAGGAATTTAAAAATCTACTTCTAGAACTTGGTAGCTTCTCAACAGGGGAAAGGCTAACATCCCCAATCTCATTCCTACCCTATAACAAATCATGCCACTTGGGCTTACATCATGAACTTTTAGTAGAGGATGTATTTTTTTTGCTTTTCCACAGATTCTTAGGATTGACCTTGGTTGTCAAGAAATGAAAAATATTTTAGCTTAACATAGCATCTCTCTCTCTTTTTTTTTTTTTGAAACAGAGTCTCACTATGTTGCCCTTGGTAGAGGTGCTGTGGCGTCACAGCTCACAGCATCCTCAAACTCCTGGGCTTAGGTGTTTCTCTTGCTTCAGCCTCCCAAGTAGCTGGGATTACAGGCACATGCCACAGTGCCTGGCTATTTTTTGGTTGTAGTTGTTGTTTGGCAGGCCCGAGCTGGGTTTGAACCTACCAGCTCTGGTGTATGTGGCTGGCGCCCTAGCTGCTGAGCTATAGGCACTGAGCCTTTTTTTTTTTTTTT
>NW_003852420.1:18600271-18601437 GCF_000181295.1 Otolemur garnettii | reverse complement strand
TTTTTTTTTTTTTTTTTTGAGTCAGAGTCTCAAACTATTGCCCTGGGTAAAGTGCTGTGGTATCACAGCTCGCAGCAACCTCCTACTTTTGTGCTTAAGCAATTCTCTGCCTCAGCCTCCCAAGTAGCTGGGATTACAGGTGCCTGCCACAACTCCCAGCTATTTTTTGGTTGTAGTTGTCGTTGTTTGGTATGCCTGAGCTGGATTCGAATCCGCCAGCTCCGGTGTATGTAGCTGACACCTTAAGCTGCTTGAGCTACAGCTGCTGATCCTTTTTTTTTTTTTTTTTGAGACAGAATCTCATTTTGTCACCCCTGGTGGAGTGCTATGGCATCATAGCTCATAGCAACCTCAAACTCTTGGGCGATTCTCTTGCCTTAGCCTCTCAAGTAGCTGGGACTACAGGTGCCTGCCTCAATGCCTGGCTATTTTTTTTTTTAGAGATGACATCTTTGGCTCAGGCTGGTTTCAAACCTGTGAGCTCAGGCAATCCACCCGCCTCACCCTCCCAGAGTGCTAGGATTACAGGTGTGAGCCACTGTGCACAGGTAACATAGTGTCTCTTAATGAAGTGTGTTTAAGCATAGGCTACTGCATCTCAACTAGAGGTGAGTAGAGGCTGAGTGTCACAGGCATTGGTAGAAAAATGTAATTGGTAGCATAACTCATTTGTCTTTCCCAGGTAAAGTACCAAGTACTTCTATAATATTTTGGCATTTCAGTGCCTTCTTATTTTCCATTAGAATTAATTACCCAGCTCAGCTGAGCCATTGGGTGACAGTAGGAATCAAAAGTTGGTGAGCTGGGTGGAGCCAGAACACAGGCAGTCTTAAGTGCCAAGTTAAGGAATTTTGACTTTTCTTCTGTATGCAGTAGAGAGTCACAGAGTTCTTATGCAAGCAAAAAAATTAAAAGGAATATTTTTAAAAAGGTTAATCTGGCTGTGGTGTAAATTGGAATAGATGAGAGAAATAGAACATAGACAATTTTGAAAGCTATTACCTAGTGCAAAAGTGAGATGGAGTCCAAGAATAAGTATTTGGTAAACAATAAAAATTATGGGCTTGGTGCCTGTGGCTCAAGTAGCTAAGGCGCCAGCCACATACACCTAAGGTGGCAGGTTCGAATCCCCAGCCTGGGCCCACCAAACAACAATGATGGCTGCA
>NW_003852420.1:18597293-18599325 GCF_000181295.1 Otolemur garnettii | reverse complement strand
GGGCCGGTGCCCTACCCCTTTGAGCCACAGGCGCTGCCCTTATTTTATTTCTGGTAGCATAGATTGAATGATGAATCCTTTTTTACAGGCCAGTCAGCTCAGCAAGACTTTATAAAGTATATTTTAGCACTTTCTGACCATAAATAGAACATGAGGGAGGGGAGAGTTGGTGTTATTAATTTCAATCCAAGAACAGAATTGCCCCTGTTCTGTGTTCTTGGCTGCCATTTTATATCCTGGGCAAGACAGGCACATCTCTGCCTTGAACCTGGCAACATAGGGTTGGGCCAGGAATGCTAGTGAAAGGGCTTCAGTGAGCACATGGCCTCTAAGCAGGTTTGGGGGGGTGCTCCTGGCTAGGACTTTTGTCAGGACAAAAAGACATGAAAAGGGGTAGTGGAGGAGGGTGTTAGGCAAGAGAAGATCTTTTTTTTCTGTTTTCTGAGAGACACAGAGTTTCACTTTGTTGCCCACAGTAGAGTGCTTTGGCATCACAGCTCACAGCAATCTCCAGCTCTTGGGCTTAGGCGATTCTCTTGCCTCAGCCTTCTGAATAGCTGGGAGTACAGGCACCCACTACAAAGCCCAACTATTTTTGTTGTTGTTATTGCAGTTTGGCTGGGGCAGGATTCAAACCTGCCACCCTCAGTATATGGGGCCAGCACCCTACTCACTGAGCCACAGGCATACCCCAAGAGAACATCTTTGATTGGGCCTTGAAGGCAGAGGAAAGTAAGAAAGTGCTAGATGTTTATTTAGTTGAATATCTAAGCCAGTGGTTTTAAGCTTACTTTCCAAACCAAATCTTAGCTAGAAACTCAACTACAAAATGTTAGATAAAATTCTAATTGCAGCTAGGCGCCTGTGGCTCAAGCGGCTAAGGCGCCAGCCACATATACCTGAGCTGGCGGCTTCAAATCCAGCCCAGGCTTGCCAAAAACAATGACGGCTGCAACCAAAAAATAGCCAGGCGTTCTGGCTGGTAGTCCCAACAACTTGGGAGGCAGAGCCGGGGAGTTGGAGGTTGCTGTGAGCTGTGATGCTAAGGCGCTCTACCCTGGGCTCTGTCTCAAAAAAAAAAGAATTCTAATTGCAAAAGTGGCCTCTCAGTAGAGAGGGGCTTTGAAGAACATGGTTTGAAAAACCATGGCAATGATGATTATAATTTTATTCATCCCTTACTCTTTTATGAAGATAGTTAATGGGTAGGATGGCAGTTGCAGAATAAAAACTTACATGGCAAAGCTTATAGGTTAAGAGGAATGCTTCTGGAAACAGTTCAAATCCTGGGGAAGTCATTTATTTAATCTCTGTGAGCCTAAGGTTCCTCATTTGAAAATAGGGGTAATATTAGTACTCATTGGATTACTATGAATGTTAAATGAGGTGCTTAGTAGTGTCTGATATCTAGTAGGCACCCAGAAAACTATAGTAGTTGTTAGTAAAGGGTCATCCTCAGTTTTCATGAACTCTTAGTCCTATTCATTTATTTAGATAATTGAGGTAGGCTAGAATTTTTTTGGTAAATGATCATAAACATTCCATTTAGTATAGTAAGTTTTGGCTTCACTCTACTCAAAGAATAGTCTTTTTTTTTTTTTTAAATTAATAATACTCTTTGTAAATATGGGGAAAGGGGAGAGGGAAGGGAGGGGAGGGAGGAGGATAGGTAGAGGGAGGGTGATTGGTGGGATCATGCCTGTTGTTCATCCTATAAGGGTAACACAATAACTAAGAAAATGACATGAAGGCTGTGTTAAACCAGTTGGATGAAAGTATTTCAAATTGTATATAGAAACAGCACACTATACCCCATGATAGCATTAATGTACACAACTATGATTTAATAATAATAATACTCTTTGTAGGGCAGCACCTACAAAGAGTAGGCTCAGTGAGTAGGGCGCTAGCCCCATATACTGAGGATGGCAGGTTCCAACCCCCCGGCCAAACTGCAACAAAAAATAGCCAGGTGTTGTGGCCAGTGCCTGTAGTCACAGCTACTTGGGAGGCTGAGGCAAGTAACTCTTTT
>NW_003852420.1:18593330-18597235 GCF_000181295.1 Otolemur garnettii | reverse complement strand
CCCCCTTAGTAGAGAGCTGTGGCATCACAGTTCATGGCAACCTCTAACTCTTGGGCTTAACTGATTCTCTTGCCTCAGCCTCCCAAGTAGCTGGGAATACAGATGCCGGCCACAACGCCTGGCTATTTTTATTGTAGTTGCCACTGCTGTTTTAGCTGGCTGAGGCCAGGTTCAAACCCAGCACCCTCAGTATATGGGGGAGGGGGGTGCCCTACCCATTGAGCCACAGGCACCACCGAGACTCTTGTCTCTTTAAAAGAAAAAAAAAAGAATAGTTTTTGTAGGCTCACCACCTGTAGCACAGTGGTTACAGCGACAGCCACATACACTGAGGGTAGTAGGTTTGAACCTGGCCTAGGCCAGCTAAGCAAAGATGACAACTGCATAGCTGGTTGTTGTGGCCGGCGCCTATAGTCCCAGCTATTGGGGAGGCTGAGGCAAGAGAATCGCTTAAGGCCTAAACCCAACAGTTGGAGGTTGCTGTGAGCTGTGATGCAACGGCACTCTACCGAGGGCGACTAAGTAAAACTCTGTCTTAAAAAAAAAAAAAAAAAGTGGGCAGCACCTGTGGTTCAAAAGAGTAGGGTGCTGGCCCCATGTGCCGGAGGTGGCAGATTCAAACCCAGCCCCAGCCAAAAACTGTAAAAAAAAAAAAAGTGACAACTGCAACAACAACAAAAAACTTGCTGGGCCTTGTGGCTGGTGCTTCTGGTCCCAGGTACTTGGGAGACTGAGGCAAGAGAATTGCTTATGCCTAAGAGTTTGAGGTTGCTGTGAGCTATGATGCCATAGCACTATACCCAGGGAGACATAGTGAAACTCTTTCTCAAAAAAAAAAAAAAGAAAAGAAAAGAAGGGTGGCACCTGTAGCTCAAAGGAGTAGGGTGCCCCATATACCAGAAGTGGTGGGTTCAAACCCAGCCCTGGCCAAAAAACTGCAAAAAAAAAAAAAAGAAAGAAATAGTCTTTGTATATGGACCTTACATTAGATTGAGTCAATGACCTGAAGCTTCCAGCATTTCCTGGAGTCCAGAGATATAAAAACATTAATGTCGGATAATTGTTCAGAACCTCTTGTTAATAAGAGAGCCACTCGGGGCCGTGCCTGTGGCTCAAAAGGGTGGGGCGCCGGCCCCATATGCCAGAGATGGCGGGTTCAAACCCAGCCCTGGCAAAAAAAAAAAAAAAAATAATAAGAGAGCTGCTCTATACCTAGAGTAGGGTGGAAGAAACTGATTCAGTCTCATAGGAAGTTTTTTCCTAAGATAATCTTTGATATCTTTCCCAGAAAATTCCTTCAAAGCTCTTTTGCTTTGTTTTGTTTTTAGAGGCTCTACTGAAACAAGAATGGAATCTGTGACATACAATGGGTCTTCCCAGAGTGAAATTCTTAATACAAAGCCTGACTACCAGAAAATATTACAGAACCAGAACAGAGTTTTTGATTATATGGAGTTAGTGGTAAGTGGGCTCATGTTTAGTTTGTTGAGTTATCTGGCTTTGCTACCTTGTAATCCTTGGAAATTAAAAGACCTTGAGAATGTGTGTAGTAAGTATGTTCAACTCTACCTTGGGGGAACATGGAGAGATAATTAAAAATAATAATACATAACTATAGATATGGTGGTAGGAGCTGATAAAGCAGGGGTAAAGAGGATATTGTACGTGTAAATTATGTAAATTTGGAATAATAAATGTATTTTTTTTTTACAATAACAAGCTTTATTGAAATATTCACATGCCATACAATTCTTCCATTTAAAGCAGGGGTGTCCAACCTTTTATTTTTCTTTCTCACATTGTAAAAATAAGAGTTGTTTTGGGCCACACACTAAATACACAAACACTAATGAAAGGTGATGAGCAAAAGAAAAGGTCTGTGCATACTTTTTGTGATATCTAATTCCACAGATAAGCAAAACAGGTGTCAAATAATCTGCATGCATTCCATGGGTCACAGGTTGGATACCCCTGACTTAAAATGTACAGTTCAATGATTTTTAGTATTCACTGAGTTGTGTAACCATCACCACAGTTAATTTTAGAACACTTTCTTTTTTTTTGAGACAGAGCCTCAAGCTGTCCCCCTGGGTAGAGTGCTGTGGCATTACAGCTCACAGCAACCTCCAACTCCTGGGCTCAATCAAGCGATTCTCCTGCCTCCGCCTCCCAAGTAGCTGGGACCACAGGCGCCGGCCACAACGCCCGGCTATTTTTTGGTTGCAGCCGTCGTTGTTTTGGCAGGTCCGGGCTGGGGATTCGAACCCGCCACCTTAGGTGTACGTGGCTAGCGCCTTAACCGGTTGAGCTATAGGCGCCGAGCCAGAACATTTTCATTGTCCTAAAAAGAAACCCCATAATTATTAGCAGTTGTTCATTATTTGTCCCCAATTTTCCAGCCCTAGGTAACCCTTAATCTACTTTATTCTGTCTCTATAGATTTGCATGTTTTGGGCATTACTTTCATATGTACGCTTAAGTGTTGATGACCTAGTTCCAGTTTAGTACTGAGAACATGAGGTGTTTGTTTTTTCATTCTTATAAGACTTCACTTAGAAGAATGTTTTTTTTTTTTTAATCAATATTACAGACTAAAGGAAGAATGGTCTTTAGCTCCATCTAGGTTGTTACAAAAGATAGTAGATCAACTTTTTTTTTTTTTTTTTTAGACAGAGTCTCAAGCTGTTGCCCTGGATAGAGTGCCATGATGTCACCACTCATAGCAACTTCCCAACTCCTGGGCTTAAGTGATTCTCCTGCCTCAGCCTCCCAAGTTGCTGGGATGAGGCATAATGCCCAGCTATCTTTTGGTTGTAGTTGTCATTGTTGTTTGGCAGGCCTGGGCTGGATTCGAACCTGCCAGCTCTGGCGTATGGGGATGGCTGGCTGGCACCCTAGCCACTGAGCTACAGGTGCTGAGCCACCTTTTTTTTTTTTTTAGGGCTGAGTATTACTCCATGGTATACATATACCACATTTTGTTAATGCACTCATGTGTTGATAGGCATTTGGATTGTTTCCATATCTTTGCAATTATGAATTATGCTGTATAAACATTCAAGTGCAATTGTCTTTTTTATAATTTTTCCCCCCTTTGGGTAAATACCAAGAAGTCAGATTGCTGGATCAAATGGTAGGTCTACTTTTAGTTCTTTGAGATATCTCCATACTACTTTCCATAGAGGTTGTACTAGTTTGCAGTCCTACCAATGGTGTATAAGTGTTCTTTTTTCTGCATCCTTGCCAGTATCTCTTGTTTTGGGACTTTTTTTTTTTATTATTATTGTAGAGACAGAGTCTCACTTTATCGCCCTCGGTAGAGTGCCCATGGCATCACACAGCTCACAGCAACTAACTCCTGGGCATAAGCAATTCTCTTGCCTTAGCCTCCCAAGTAGCTGGGACTACAGGCACCCACCACAACACCCAGCTATTTTTTGTTGTTGCAGATTGACTGGGGCCAGGTTCGAACCCATCACCCTCGGTATATAGGGTCAGTGCTCTACTCACTGAGCCACAGGCGCTGCCTTGTTTGGGGACTTTCTTTTTTTTTTTGCAGTTTTTGGCCGGGACTGGGTTTGAACCCACCACCTGCAGCATATGGGGCCGAAGCCCTACCCTTTTGAGCCTCAGCCCTGCCCCTGTTTTGGGACTTTTTGATAAGAGCAGTTCTCACTGGAGTAAAGTAGTATCTCATTGTGGTTTTGATATACATTTCTCTGATAATTAGAGACATTGAGCATTTTTTCATCTGTTTGTTGGTGGTCTGCCTTCTTTCTTTTGAGATAGAGTCTCACTCTGGCACCCTCAGTAGAGTGCTGTGGTGTCATGGTTCACAGCAACCTTTAGCTCTTGAACTCAAGCAATCATCTTGCCTCAGATTTTCTATTTTTTTTTTTTTTTTT
>NW_003852420.1:18563531-18592274 GCF_000181295.1 Otolemur garnettii | reverse complement strand
CCCGCCACAATGCCCGGCCATTTTTTTAGTTGCAGCCATCATTGTTGTTTGGCGGGCCTGGGCTGGGGATTCGAACCCGCCACCTTGGGTGTATGTGGCTGGCACCTTAGCCGCTTGAGCCACAGGCGCCGAGCCGTCTAGCCTGTTCTTAAGGCTTTCCACTATGTTTTATATTTCCTTGAATGAATTTTTCATCTCTAGAAACTCTACTCGATTGATTTTTTTTTTTTTTTTAATAATTTGATTTCTTTCTGAGGTAGGTAGATTGCCTGAGCTCGAGAGTTAGAGACCAGGCCAGGCGTGGTGGCTCACGCCTATAATCCCAGCATTCTGGGAGGCCAAGGCGGGCAGATTGCCTCAGCTCACAAGGGCAGGCTTGGTTCTAATAGCTCAGCGGTTAGGGCACCAGGCACATACACTGGAGGTGGCAGGTTGGAACCCAGCCTAGGCCAGCTGAACAACAATGACAACTACAATATAAAAATATCTGGGTGTTGTGGTGGGCACCTGTAGTCCCAGCTACTTGGGAGGCTGAGGGCAAGAGAATCGCTTAAGCCCAAGAGTTTGAGGTTGCTGTGAGCTATGACGCCATTGCACTCTACTGAGGGTGACATGGTGAGACTGTCTCAAAAATAAATAAATAAATAAATAAAAATAGCTTGGCGTTATGGTGGGTGCCTATAGTCCCAGCTACTTGACAGGCTGAGGCAAAAGAATCTCCTGAGCCCGAGTCCAAGGTTGCTGTGAGCTGTGATGCCATGGCACACTACCAATAGTGACAAAGTGAGATTCTTTCTCAAATAAAAGAAAAGAAAAGATAGAGACTGCCTGAGCAAGAGTGAGACTCCATCTCTAAAAATAGCTAGGCATGGCAGGCACCTGTCCTGTAGTCTCAGCTACTTGGGAGATTGAGGCAAGAGGATCACTTGACCCCAAGAGTTTGAGGTTGCTGTGAGCTGTGATGCTACGGCACTCTACCGAGGGTGAGAAAGTGAAACTCTGTCTCAAACAAATAAATAAAGTCAAACTAGAACCTAGAGTCTTTAGTAAGCTAGAAGAAAAATCACATTAACAAAAAATAATTTGATTTCTTTATTCATTTCCTGCATTATTATTTTTGGTTTGTGTTGGGTTTCTGTTTTTTCTTGTATTTCATTGAGCTCCCTTACAATCGATTTTTAAAATTCTTTAACAGTCATTTTAATATTCTCATTTTGGTTGTTTTCCATTGGTATGAGTTATTGTTTTCTTTGGGAGGGTGTGCTTTCACTCTGATTTTATATGTATCCCAAGATCTTTTGCTGACTTCTCATCTGGGGAAGCCTTTGCTTCTTGTTTTGGATTGCTGTAAAATAGCTTGGTTATTGAAGCCCCATCTGAGATGCCATTTGAACAGAGACTTGAAGAAAATGAGCCATAAGAACATTTGGTGTCTAGTATTGTGCAATCCAGGTATCAACAGAAAGCAGATGGCATTTGAAACAGGGTAATTCAAGAAGAGTTTAGGCAGGGTATAGTGTCTCATGCCTGTAATCCTAGCACTCTAGGAGGCCAAGGCAGCAGGATTGCTTGAGGCCAGAAGACCATCCTGAGCAAGAGAGAGACTCCTCCTGTACAAAAAAGAGAAAAAAAATTGATCAGGCAAGGTGGCTCATGCCTATAATCCTAGCAGTCTGTGAGCCTGGGGTGGGTGGTTTGCTTGAGATCAGCTTGAGCAAGAGAGAGACCCCAGCTACTTGGGATTCCGAGGCAAGAGGATCTCTTGAGTGCAAGAATTTGAGGTTGCTGTGAGCTATGATGCCAAAGCACTCTACCCAGGGTGACAAAGTGAGACTCCATCTCAAAAAAAAAAAAAAGGTGGGGGGCTGGGTATAGTAGTAAGTGCCTGTAGTCCCAACTACTCAGGAGGCTGAAGCAGGAGAATCACTTAAGCTTAGGAGTTTAAGATTGCAGTGAGATATGATGATATATTGCACTCTAGCTTGGGCAACAGAGTTAAGACTCTGTCCCAAAAAGTTTTAAACAGAGAAGTGTTTATTTTCAAAGAGGCTATGTATGAAGGTGTGACTATTAGGGAACCACAAGGATTAGAGAATTAACCTGGGGCTTAGAGGCAGTATAGTTCTAAAAAGAGGCAGTTGCAGTTATTGTGGCACCTGGGGGAAGGAAGTCCCAGAGTTGGCCTCTTTGATGGAGCCATGACCTTCAGTTAAAGGACGTAGCTAACTCAAGATGAGCCTTCCAGGAGCAAGCCTGATCTATTCAGCTCCTTCCCAATTGGGCTTCCTCTTGGCCACATCCAACCAGAAGCCTGTTAGCAGAGGTCATAAGGTCAGCTTTCTGGGATAGAGAGCAGCCTAGAGAAGACAGGAGTGTGGCTCTGGAGAAGCAAAAAGAGTATTTGGCATAGGCATTCCAGTTTGGAAGAACAACAAATCCAGAGCTCCTCAGTACAAGCTTGCCTGGTGGGTTTGAGGAACATCTGAGATGCAGTGGACCCTTGCAGCTTACAGCTGTCTTTTGTGTGCAGATGGATGAGTTGCAAGGATCAGTGAAGCAGCTGCAGGCCTTTATGGATGAAAGTACCCAGTGCTTCCAGAAGGTGTCAGCACAGCTTGGTAAGCTTGTCTCTATGGCAATCAGTGCTTGGGTTTTCTTTATACGACAGCATTTGGGATACCAACTGCCCTTCAAAAAATACGGTCCCAGGGAGTAAAACCTTTATCAGGTGATTGTCCCAGAAAGTAAAACCTATGTCAGGTGATTTGTTTTTCTCTCCGCAAGAAGTGTTATGTTATGGACACTCAGAGTTGATGGAAAATTTCTAGATATTATTTCCACAGAAGCACAGTAGACTAAGAATTAAATCCCCATGACCTATTGTTTTGATAGATTTTTTTTTTTTTTTTGAGACAGTCTTAACTATATTGCCCTCTGTAGAGTGCTGTGGCATCACAGGAACCTCAAACTCTTGGGCTTAAGCGAGCTTGCCTCAGCCTCCCAAGTAGCTGGGACTACAGACACCTGCCACAACGTCTGACTATTTTTTTGTTGCAGTTGTTGTTGTTTAGCTGACCTAGGCCGGATTTGAACCCGCCAGCCTCAGTGTATGTGGCCTGTGCTGTAACCTCTGTGCTACAGGGACTGAGCCATGTTTTGATAGATTCTTTTTTTTTTTTTTTTTTTGAGACAGAGCCTTAAGCTGTTGCCCTGGGTAGAGTGCTGTGGCATCACAGCTTACAGCAACCTCAAACTCCTGGGCTCAAGTGATTCTCTTGTCTCTGCTTCCCAAATAGCTGGGACTTCAGGCTCTTGCAACAACGCCTGGCTATTTTTTGGTTGCAGCCATCATTGTTGTTTCGGGGGCCCAGGCTGGATTTGAACCCACCAGCTCAGGTATATGTGGCTGGCACCTTAGCCACTTGAGTCACAGGTGCCAAGCCTTTTGATAGATTCTTGCCTGAAGAAATAACTCACCCATTGTATCCATTGCCTTTTCCCTCTTCATTTGTCAAGGCTCCACTAAATGATATTGACAGTACTCCTCCATACCTTTTTCTGACCTCCTCCCAGCCCTAATTATTTGCTATACACACCTTCATTTCCTTTCTTTTTTTTTGCTGGGGCTGGGTTTGAACCCACCACCTCCTCCAGCATATGGGACCGGCACCCTACCCCTTTGAGCTACAGGCGCTTCCCTACACACCTTCATTTTCTTATTCATCACATTGTAATTGTAGTAGTGGCTGACTTTATTATCAGACAGCCATCTCCTTGAGGACAGAGACTCTTATTTGTCATTGTAAATCCCTTCAATGTCTGACACACTGTCCACACTTTGTTTTTAATAAATGTTATGTGAATCCAATTGAAATTTGATTGTTGGCCCCTTTTCTCTTCAGGGAAGAGAAGCGTGCAACAATTAGATCCCTCACCAGCTCGGAAACTACTCAAGCTTCACTTTCAGAACCTGCCTACTACACATGGATCTGGATCTGGTCAGTGACCTTACACAGCTTTTTTGCCACAAGGTGCTCAGGAGGAGAAGAACGGGAAGAGTGTCCTACCACATGGTGACAGCACGGAGATTTCTGCCCTGTTACTTTTGAGGATAATTGGCTGACTATAGAGCACTTTTACTTTTTACTAAAAGTGATAGAATTTATACATCCAAAAGAATGTCATATAGACATTTTTTCTAGGAATGTACAAAATGCTTGAAATTTCTTTTCTGAAATGACCTTCAGAACTAGTGGCCCATTCTTTTATATATCCTTCATGGTCAGGAATCTTTCAGTTTTTGAAACAACCAAAGGCATTTAGAACCAAGTCTAATGAAACATTTTAGGAGCCAGGTTGAGTTTGGTTGTACAAGAATGAGACTAATTTTCTAGTGTGGCTGTGCAGGCGATTTTAAATAGAAGAGTTTTGAGCATTTTGTGAATTAATGGGATTCATATATCAATTCATAAGATGTCCAATTTGAAGGAAATACCACTCATTCTCTGTCCAGGCCAGTCTCGAATTTCTATTGCTATTGTATATAGTGTGTTCTAGTTTTTATATTCAGTTTATCTCCTAAATCCTGGATTCATAGCAAGAAGGGGCTAAGTACTACTTTTAATTGTTCTTTGCAATCTGCATTATAAAATTACTCATTATTAAAAGCTTTCCCTTGTCTTTGTATATGTTTTGAGTATATTAAAAAATATTTTATTTTAATATTTATTTATTTATTATGAGACAGAGTCTCAAGCTGTTGCCCTGGGTAGAGCACCATGGCATCACAGCTCACAGCAACCTCAAACTCTTGGGTTTAAGCAATTCTTTTGCCTCAGCTTCCCAAGTAGCTGGGACTACAGGTGCCCACCACAACGCCCCGCTACTTTTTGGTTGTAATTGTCATTGTTTGGCAGCCTGGGCTGGATTTGAACCTGCCAGCTCCGGTATATGTGGCTGGCTCCCTAGCCACTTGAGCTATAGGCACGGAGCCTTATTTATTTATTTATTTTTTGAGACAGTCTGAAGCTGTTGCTGTGGGTAGAGTGCTATAGTGTCACAGCTCACAGCAACCTCCAACAAGTATGTTAAAAAATTAAAAGGACAGGGAAGGTTCAACAGAAAATAGGATTCTTTCCCAAGCTGCTGAAATTAATAGTAATATGGAGATATGCCTCAGCATTAAATACTAATAAGACACCAGCTTATTGGCTCGGTGCCTGTGGCTCAAGCAGCTAAGGCGCCAGCCACATACACCTGAGCTGGTGGGTTCAAATCCAGCCCGAGCCTGCCAAACAACGATGACTGCAACCATAAATAGCTGGGCGTTGTGGCAGGTGCCTGTAGTCCCAGCTACTTGGGAGGCTGAGGCAGGAGACTTGCTTGAGCCTAGGAGTTGGAGGTTGCTGTGAGCTGTGATGCCATAGCACTCTACCCAGGGTGACAGCTTGAGGCTCTTGTCTCACAAAAAAAAAAACCCCAAAAACCCAGCTTATTTATTGTTATATTTCTTATTCTCTGATCAACACCCATTTCATTTAAACACTTAGTCATGTAATCTTAAGTCTTTTTTTTTTTTTTTTTTTTTTTGAGACAGAGCCTCAAGCTTTCCCCCTGGGTAGAGTGCTGTGGCATCACAGCTCACAGCAACCTCCAACTCCTGGGCTTAAATGAGTCTACTGCCTCAGCCTCCCAAGTAGCTGGGACCACAGGGGCCCACCACAACACCCGGCTATTTTTTTGGTTGCAGCCGTCATTGTTGTTTGGCGGGCCCGGGCTGGATTCGAACCCACCACCTTAGGTATATGTGGCTGGCACCTTAGCCACTTGAGCCACAGGCACCGAGCCTAATCTTAAGTCTTAAAAGCACCAGTTCTTAAAAATTGATAGTCTAGGTCCAGTGGCTCACACCTATATTCCTAGCACTTTGGGAGGTCCAGGTGGGAGGATTGCTTAAGGCCAAGAGTTCTAAATTAGCTTGAGCAAGACTCTGACTCTCCCCTCCCCAAAAAAAAACAAAACCAAAAAACCACTCTAGCCCAGGAAACAGAGCACGGCCCTATCTCAAATAAGAAAAATAAGAATTAGTATTTCCTTCCTTTGACCTCCATGCATTTTGTTTGTTTGTTTGTTTGTTTATTTATTTTTTTGCTGACAGGGTCTCAGTCTATCACCCTGACTAGAGAGCTGTGGCATCATCATAGCTCACTGCAACCTCAAACTCAGGCTGAGGTGATGCTCCTGCGTCAGCCTCTCAATTAGCTGGGACTACAAACATATGCCACTACACCTGGCTAATTTTTTCTATTTCTAGTAGAGACAGGGTTTAGCTCTGGCTCAGGCTGGTCTCAAATTCCTGAGGTTAAGCAATCTTCCCACCTTGGCCTCTCACAGTGCTAGGATTACAGATGTAAGCCACATGCCTGAATTGCACCCATTTTTTCTTTATATATTTTCTTAGTTCCTGCTGTATGCCAGGCACAGTTCTAGGAACTAGAGAGAAGGCAAAGACACCATAAGCAACATACAGGCCCCCCCTACTCATCCACTGCCAGCACCTAGCAAAAGCTAGGATGAGTAGGATGGGACTGTATGTTGCTTATGATGTCTGGAATATGGGTACTGGGCATGTTAGCTCACATCTGTAATCTCAGCACTTTGGGATGCTAAGGTGGGAGGATCACTTGAGGCCAGAAATTTGAGACTGGCCTGGGCAACATAGACCTTGTTTCTAAAAAGAAAAAAATTAAAATAGATAAGGGATTTCTCCTCATGATGCTCACAATCTATTGGGGATACAGGAACAAGAAGAGAAAACTACAGAAGAGCTATTTTAGCTGATTTAAGGATGAATGAGTTAAATGGGAGAAACATTTCAGGCAAAAGGATCAGCAGTTTTCAAGGCTTGAGAGGGAGAGTAGAGTCTTCTGGGACACTTAAAAAAAAAAAAAAAACAACTAATAAAGCCGGAGTGCTGGGGAACAGTGGAACAGTGGCCTGAGATGAAGATAATCGAAAGTCATTGAAAAGCTTTAAGAGGAGAGACGCTGGGCACAGTGGCTTACACCTGTAATCCTAGCACTCTGGGAGGCTGAGGCAGGTTGATTGCTTGAGCTCACAAGCGAGTTCAGTCTGAGCAAAAGTGAGACCCCATCCTTAAAAATAGCTGGTTGTTGTGGTGGGCACCTATAGTCCCAGCTACTCGCGAGACTTGAGCCCAAGATTTTGAGGTTGTTGTGAGCTATGATACCACGGCACTCTACCAAGGGTGACAAATGAGACTCTGTCTCAAAAAAAAAAGGAGACAGGATTAGAATTTTAAAATTTTATTTGTAGGGCCAGGCAAGGTAGTTCACCCCTATAATCTTAGTACTCTGGGAGGCTGAGGCAGGTGGATTGCCTGAGCTCATGAGTTCGAGATCAGCCTGAGCCAGAGCAAGACCTCGTCTCTAAAAAAAATAAGTAGGCATTGTGGCGGGCGCCTGTAGTCCCAACTACAAACGAGAGTTAAAATTAGAAAGTTACTGGCTGGTCTAAGTGCAGTGGTGTTTACAATTAATTGATCACAACCAGGTAGATTCCTTTGTTCCTTCTCCCACTGCGTCACTTGACTAGCCTTTAAAAAAATAAAATCGAGAGTTACTGATATCTAGTTACTGAAGACTTCAAAATGAATGATACTGTCCAGGGTAGAGCAAGAAGGGAAACTTGAGGCACCCTTAAGGAAACCCAACATTTAAGACTCAAGAGGAATGGTGTTAATTGCCTACTCAGAAGTAGAGTAGTATAAGGGAAAGAGTATAGAGTTTGTAGTTAACCTTCCTTTCTTATGCTCAATTTTCTTATCTGTAAGAGCAGGATAGATCATTCTCTGAAGGTAATTATACTTCCCCCATTTGATTATAAGGGATTTGTTCAAATTCAATAAAAAGTTTTGCGTCTTCAACATCTAAACATGATAAAACACAGAAATATTATCATTCAACTCTGAGCATTTTACATGGATATTATCATTTAGTCTTTACCACAACCTGTAACTATTTTTTATTTTTTTGAGACAGAGTCTCACTTCGTCACCCTCAGTGGAGTGCCATGGTATCATAGGTCTCAGTAACCTCAAACTCTTAGGTTCAAGTGAATTTCTTGCCTCAGCTTCCCCAATAGCTGGAACTACAAGTGCTGGCCATAACGCCCAGCTATTTTTTGGATACTGGGTCTAGCTCTTCCTCAGGGTGGTCTCAACCTCCCAAGCCCAGACAGTCCACCTGCCTCGGCCTCCCAGAGCGGTAAGGTTACAGGTGTGAGCCACTGTGCCTGAACAACTTTTTTTTCTTGTCATTATAGATGAGGAACGCAGGTATGCATGGAAAGAGTAAGTACTTTAACCAAGGATATACAGATAGTATGGGAGGGTGAACTAGAATCAATTTGGCATTTAATAAATGTTAACAGATAAACCTATGTCCTATAATAAAGGGCTATGCTCAATGAATATTTTCCCTCTACCCAAATGTGTTTCAGAATTGGGCTTGATAATATTTCTGCCTTCTGAGATATTTAGAATGTTTGTTCCATTTGCACAATTTAGTTAATATTTTCATTTTAGTCAGTGATACTTAATTTTTTTTTTTTTTTTTTTTGAGACAGAGCCTCAAGCTGTCCCCCTGGGTAGAGTGCTGTGGCATCACAGCTCACAGCAACCTCCAACTCCTGGGCTCAAACGAGTCTCCTGCCTCCGCCTCCCAAGTAGCTGGGACCACAGGCGCCTGCCACAACGCCTGGCCATTTTTTGGTTGCAGCCGTCATTGTTTGGCGGGTCCGGGCTGGGGATTCGAACCCGCCACCTTAGGTGTACGTGGCTGGCGCCTTAGCCGGTTGAGCTATAGGTGCCGAGCCGAGTGATACTTAATATTAAAGAAATAATGGATTAATAAACTTTTTAAAGGAAGAGTTATGTGGGTTTTTAAGTTATTTAAATTGTTGAGTTATTAACCATAATATATGCAGTCGTTCTGGAAAAAAAAATTCCATTTCTTATACTGCATTCAAGAAAGTAGATGTTGGGCGGCGCCTGTGGCTCAGTGGGTAAAGCGCCGGGCCCATATACCGAGGGTGGTGGGTTCAAACCCGGCCCTCGCCAAACTGCAACAAAAAATAGCCGGTTGTTGTGGTGGGGGCTTGTAGTCCCAGCTACTCCGGAGGCTGAGGCAAAAGAATCACCTAAGCCCAGGTGTTGGAGGTCGCTGTGAGCTGTGACAACACAGCAGTCTACCCAGGGCGATAAGGTGAGACTCTGTCTTTGAAAAAAAAGAAAATAGATGTGGTGGCTGGCAGTTTAATAGAGGTGATACAATGGAGGACTGGGAATTAGGAGCCTTGATTCTCGAATTCTAGGTTTGGGGGGGGGTTGCTTTGTTTTTGAGCAAAACACTTTGTTGCCCTCAGTACACGCCCGGCTATTTTTAGCGATGAAGTCTTGCTCTGGCTCAGGCTGGTCTCGAACCTGTGAACTCAGGCAATCCACACGCCTTGGCCTCTCAGAGTGCTAGGATTACAGGTGTGAGCCACCGCACCCGGCTCCTAGTTTTTCTATTTTTTGTAGAGAAGGGGTCTGGCTCCTGCTCAGGCTGGTCTTGAACTGCGCTCAAGCCATCCAGCGACTTGGCCTCTCAGATTACTCGAATCCTAGCTCTTTTTTTTTTTTTTTTTGAGACAGTCCCACTTTATCACACTCGGCGGTAGAGTACTGTAGCATCACAGCCCAGAGCAACCTCCAGCTCCTGGGCTCAGGCGATTCTCTTGCCTCAGCCTCCTGTGTAGCTGGGGCTACTGGCGCCCTACTCACTGAGCCACAGGCGCCGCCCTCGAATCCTACTTATTAAATTACTGTGTTTATTCAAAACACAAAAATTTACTAAGGCCTACGTACCAAGCATTGTGCTAGGCGCTATGTGACTGATCTTGAGTATGGGTCTGAGGCCTCCATGAAAGGCTTCAATGAGATGCGATTTAGGGGAAGGAAGGGAGCCTACCCAGACGCAGCACTCAGCGCCCCTCCCTCCCGGCAGCTCGTAAGAATGAGATTCTCCTCCCAGGAGACTCAGCAGCAAGAAAACTACATCCAACTTGGCGCCGCCGGCCCCTCTCGGCTGGGCCTCCATCTCCTTGGTAGTTCCCGAGGCGGGCGGAAACAGCGCGCCTGCGCGGGCCCTTGCAGACTCAGCGCGCCTGCGCGGCCGCAGCGCCTCCCCCGCCCCTCTCGCCGCCGCTGCCGCCGGCGTCGCCACCGCTACTGCACTGACGGCGGGTGCTCGCGCCTCAGGTGAGTGAGTGAGTGAATGAACGCCTGAGCCCGGCCCGCGGGGGGCGCGCGGCGCTGCATGCGGGGGCGTAGCTCCTTCCTGCTCTTTCCCTGTATCGTCTTCGCTTCACCGCGGGGCTCAGGGACCAGGTTCTGCCCGCTTCCTGTGGACCCCCAGGGCTCTCCGCCCCGCCCGTGGGACCCAGGTCAGCCCGGCCTCCTCGGCTGCTCCCCCAGTCCATCCCTCCAGCGACAGCGGGCGGGCGGCTAGGGACGAACCTCCCTCCAGCGCCAACACCTTAGCTGCAGGGACGTCAGGCCCCCAGCCCCCGCAGTCGCGACCCCCTTTCCCACTCCTGCTCCGCCGCCGGCGGAGCTCGGTGGGCCTCTGGGTTGAACATCTATTTACACCGCCCGCTCTGAGCTCAGCGGCTTGGAAGGGGAGCTGTGAGCACTTCTTCCAACCGTGTGGCTCCGAAGCAGCAGAGGGCAGCCTCTCATGGGACCCTAGACGACCCTTCGGGAAAGAGGCTTCTTAGCTCCACTTTACAGCCAAGGAAACTGAGGCGCAGAGAGCTGAAGTGCCATGCCCAAGGTCATGCTTCTGACTAGAGGCAGGGCTAGCTCTCCAACTCAGGGTCTCGGGCTTTCCGGCCAGTGCAGTTGGAATTTGATCTCGAAACCTTTGAAAAAATTGAAATACATTTGTCATCACCGAAGTTGTTCTTAAACGTTATAAAAGTAGGCTGCAGAAAGATTATTTTCACGTTTTCGGAGTATAATTGGGGGCGTTACTGTAACATAGTAGCGGTGTTAATAAGAGCTAACGTTAATCCAGTGCTATGTGTCTTGCTAAGCGTTTATTAAGATTATCTCGGTACATCATCACTGCTCAATCCAATGCTCCCTCTTTGCTTTTCGTGAAACCCCTTTTTCTGCAGAGCTGACCTCTCTTGTCACAGGTAGACTAGGAAGCTCATGGTTTAGGAGGCAGGGTAGCTCTCCTTAGGTGGCTTATTGGGAGAACAGGAATAAGCCTTGCCTGCTTGCATCCAGATTTTGCCCCAAGCCTGGCCCCCAGGGGATAAAAGTATTCTTCCTTCTCTGGCTGCGGGGAAAGCAGGACTGGGCTAGCTGGGCTGGATGGAGTTGGAGGTGACAGAGCAGATTTGGCAAGCACTCACCTCATTCTGGGACTTTCTGGCTCTGCTCCAATCCCGGGCTTGAACATTTCAGTATTTAAGATAAAGTAAAAAGAGAAAGAACGTTGACACCGTGGTTCTGAATATAAGAAACCTCTCATGAGTTAAAGTTCCAAATGAACAGCTATAAAAATATGTAAATGTTTCTCCCCCAAAATAACTAGCTCAAACTGTCTTTTTTCTCCCTTAGCAAATCCTCCTCCACATTTCAAAGGCTCCACTATATCACCACCTTCTCTGTGAAGCCTTCCCTGCTTGATTTTCCCAAATAGAATCACACAAACACTAGGGTCTTACTTTCAGTCTTACCTCTAGGTCTGTTAGTCCTTTAAGGTCAGGGGGTCATCTTGGCAACCCTAAATGCCTGGCTTAGTAGACCTTTGGTAAAGATACAGTAAATTTCCACTGCTGCTTTTTATTACTTTCCTGTTGCCCTTCCATTCTTCCTTCTTGCCCTTCACTTTCTCTTTGCTGTTCCTTCCTTTGGATTCAACTTCTTGTCATCCCTCACCACTCAAAGGCCTCTGTCTACCCTGTTGTTTCTGAAACCTTGCAGTTAAGAGTCTTGTGAAGCCTGTTTATCCCCAACAGTGGAGTTGGTATTTATTGCTTAAAGGTGCAGGGAAGTTTTAATTTGCATATTGCAGTTGATAGCCTGATGCTTATCTCCTTTTAGTCCCTAAGTGCATGAGAGATACATTTTTACATTTTTTATGCCTTGTAGTTGACTGCCCCTGGTGATACCAGAATAATCACCATCATTATCATATATCATTACATGGCATTTATAATAATAAATATTCAAAAGAGTCCTTTGGGAGGCAGCAGAAATGTGCATGGTTTCTTTATATAAATGTAGCTTCTTAAAGAGTTTTTCCAAATAATTTTCTGCAAATATATTGAACTGTTAAGTGTAAGGCGTAGTATGATACTGGAGTTAGTGGAAGATTCATAGGTGAATCAAACATGGATCCTACTGCAAGAGTTTAGCTCATCGGGAAACACTGTATCTAACTGTAAGTCAAGTCTTAAAATTGCCATATTAGTGTTACAAGCTAAGCCATATTAGAGTATAATGGAATAAGATATTCCAACATGGGTCGTTTTGTGAAATCTTATGTTATTGAAGCTGAAAAGAAGCATTAAGCATTGAGTCCAGCCTTCTCACTTTTATAGACATCATCTTGAGCAATGAACTTGTCCAAGGTCATGGAACTAGGGCTACAATTTGAGATTACAGACTTTTTATCCATTAAAAGTTTGTCAGTGTTTCTTCTCTCAGTGAATTTATCCTTAAAGACATTTACCAGCAAATCCATTAAAATTTCATTTATGTCTAGGTGCACTGGCTCATGCCTGTATTCCTAGTACTCTGGGAGGCTGAGGAGTTCAGGACCACCCTGAGCAAGAGTGAGACCCTATCTCTACTAAAAACAGAAAAACTGGGCAGCGCCTATGGCTCAGTGAGTAGGGTGCCGGCCCCATATACCAAGGGTGGTGGGTTCAAACCCATCCCCAGCCAAACTGCAACAAAAAAATAGCCGGGTGTTGTAGCAGGTGCCTGTAGCCCCAGCTACTCGAGAGGTTCAGGCAAGAGAATCGCTTAAGCCCAAGGAGGTGGAGGTTACTGTGAACTGTGACGCCACGGCACTCTACCAAGGGTTAATAAGTAAAACTCTGTCTCAAAAAAAAAAAAACCAGAAAAACTATTGAGGGGGCGGCGCCTGTGGCTCAAAAGGATAGGGCGCTGGCCCCATATGCTGGAGGTGGTGGGTTCAAACCCAGCCCCGGTCAAAAACTGCAAAAAGAAAAAAGGAAAGAAAAACTAGTGAGGTATAGTGGTGCATGCCTGTAGTCCCAGCTACTCGGGAGGCTGAGGCAAGAGGATTCGATTCCTTGAACCCAGGAGTTTGAGGTTGCTGTGAATTATGATGCCATAGCACTCTACCCAGGTCAGCAGAGTGAGACTCTGTCTCAAAAAAGAAGAAAATTATTTATGTGCTTTGATCAGGGGCAGGGGAAGAGTGATAAGAAATATGATTCATTTAAAAAGAAAGAAATCTGATTCATATCTTCAAGGATGTTACAGTCTTTTGGAGGAAGAGTAAAGAACAGTTCTCTAGGCTTGGCGCCTGTGGCTCAGGTGGCTAAGGCGCCAGCCACATACACCTAAGGTGGTGGGTTCGAATCTAGCTCTGGCCCGCCAAAAACAACAATGACGGCTGCAACCAAAAAATAGCCAAGTGTTGTGGTGGGTGCCTGTGGTCCCAGCTACTTGGGAGGCTGAGGCAGGAGACTTGCTTGAGCCCAGGAGTTGGAAGTTGCTGCGGGGTGGGGTGCCCCCGCCCCCCCCCCCGGGGGGCAACTGGGGGGTTTTTTCTCAAAAAAAAAAAAAAAAAAAAAGAACAGTTCTCTAACATTGAAAACAGATACCTAATTGTTAATTTGTATGGTAGAGGGATTAGGTGTGTTGCATAAGTTAGGGAAAGAGAGACAAGAAGGATCAGTATGAGCTGCAGTGGTGAGACCACGTTGAGGAAGAATTAGGACCTTCTGGGCCTTGACAATAGAGTCAGAGTTAATTAACAAGACAAGGAAAGCATATTGAAGCATGGTTGATAAAATTGAGATAGGATAGCAATGCCTACCTTATTTAAGGGATAATAAAAAAAAAATTGCCTCAGCTAGATTAAAGTGATGGTTCTCAACCATCAGAGTCACTTAGGGAGTTTAAACT
Organism: Otolemur garnettii; assembly: GCF_000181295.1. Taxonomy (NCBI): domain Eukaryota; kingdom Metazoa; phylum Chordata; class Mammalia; order Primates; family Galagidae; genus Otolemur; species Otolemur garnettii. The sequence goes on along the minus strand of NW_003852420.1, from coordinate 18,578,035 downwards.
CATATGGTTGGATCCCACTTCTAGCGTTTCTGATTGATTATATCTGGAGTGGGGCCCTAGAATTTGCAGTTTTAACAGGTTCCTAGGTGAGGCTGATGCTGTTAGTCCAAGTTCCACACTTTGAGAACCACTGTGTTAGAAAGTTGAGAAGCTGGTCAGAAACTGTCAACTTGTTTTACTGTGTATGTCTTACATTAGCATCATAGGAGAGTTTTAGAAAGATACATACCATAACTATAGTGGTAGTCACTTGTGGGAGTGGGATTTAGAGGGTTGGAGAACTGACTTTATCTTATACCATTCTATATTAGTTTTGCATTGTGCACATACTGCTTTTGTATTTTAAAAAGGAAAGAAAAATCTGAGTCCTTTTTGAAGATACATACTAAAATATTTATAGCCTAAAAAAAGAGCTTGGTAAAGTAATTTAGTTTCACACAACAAACATATTTGGAGTGTCTGTTATATGCCAGATGCTGCTAGCTTCTGGAAATACAAAGCCTTTGCTAAAGCTTCTAGTCTGGTGATCGAGATGGGCAGATAATAGCTCAACTCAATGTGGCATGAGGTTCCAAAGAGCAGATCTACCTCTGTGCTTGGCTGATAACAGGCAATTGGTAAATGATGAATAAATTAACAAATCTAGAAAAGAATTGAAACTAGTACGAAAGAAAGGAAAAGGCCAAGTGGGAGTTTCTGGGAGAAAATTAACAAGCCTGGATGGGAATGGTGAAAGGAAGGAGTGCATTAAGAAGGACTTTTCAAATCCAAAGATTGATAACATTTTGGGTTTGCTGCAGAATTGGATGTCAAATTATCTATTCTAAAAGATTCCCCCAACCCCTTGTAAGAGTCTGCTTAAAAATAGCACACAAAAACATACCTAGCTTGAGTATGAGAATTTTTACCAGGTTGCAGTGTTTTCTTTGGTAAATAAAAGGGTTTTTTTTGTTTGTTTGTTTTGAGGCAGAGTCTCACTGTGTCACCCTGGGTAGAGTGCTGTGGCATCACAGCTCATAGCAACCTCAAACACTTGGGCTTAAGCAGTTCTCTTGCCTCATCCTCTAAAGTTGCTGGGACTACAGGCACCCGCCACAACACCCACCTATTTTTTTGTTGCAGTTGTTAATGCTGTTGAGCTGGCCCAGGCCAGGCTCGGTACGGGTGCCACCTAAATAAAAGTTTTAATCACAATGCTGATTCCGTTGTATTTGTAGTATTTACCTATAATTGTTCTCTTATTTATTCATGTGAAATTAATTGATATATGGAAAATGTTTTAAATAGTATGGGGAAATGGGTGGTTTTATGTTTTTTTGATCTTTTCAGTTGACTCAAAATTCTGTGATATTTCCTATGATGCCTGACAGAGTTAAACATATCAGCCCTAAATAAATATTTGTTGTCGAAGACTACATGGGGTGCATTTTTCAGGAAATATGGCTTCTTTGCATTGAGTTAAATTCTATATAAACACTAATTACTGTACTGAATAGGCTATGCTGTTAAACTTGAATGATACGGAGCTGGCATTCTGGATGTGGTGATAACACATGATACGGAGCCTTTTTATGTAGAGTTGCTACTTTTTCTCACTCCCCAGAGATTTAATATAGTAAATGAAGATTAATTTCCAAGGTAAAATGGTGACTTTCCCCAGGCTTTGGCTATATCATTCATCTTTAATCTCTTTTTTTTTTTTTTTTGAGACAGAGCCTCAAGCTGTTCCCCTGGGTAGAGTGCCGTGGCATTACAGCTCACAGCAACCTCCAACTCCTGGGCTCAAGCGAGTCTCCTGCCTCAGCCTCCGAAGTAGCTGGGACCACAGGCGTCCGCCACAACACCCGGCTATTTTTTGGTTGCAGCCGTCATTGTTTGGCGGGTCCGGGCTGGGGATTCAAACCCGCCACCTTAGGTGTATGTGGCTGGCGCCTTAGCCGGTTGAGCTATAGGTGCCAAGCCCGTCTTTAATCTCTTAACCACATAAAAATGCCCATAGTCTCAAGTATGGGTTTTTTAATTAATAAGTATAAATTGTTGATATAGCCACTCTTCATACTTAATTTTATTACTTAGAGATTTTTTGTTTTATATTTCGCAGTATCTTTTTTAAAATGGTGCTATTTCGAGTTTTGGGACAATAGCTGTCATTTTTTTGGGAACTGCCACTAATGTTACTTAAAAACTCATAAACCTAATAAATCAGGATAAGAAAATTGTATGTAGCTGATAAAAACAGAATGAAATTGCTTCCTACTTGCAGTGATAACTTAAGATTAGAAATAGTACTTCTGTAGTTCCAGGTACTCAGGAGGCTGAGGCTGGAGGATCACTTTAGCTCAAGGGTTTGAGACCGGTCAGGGCAAAATAGCAAGGCCTTGTCTGACAACAAAAACAAGATTAGAAGTCATGTCAACTTTTCATTTGTTATGTAGTAATCTTTTCTGAAATATGTGCTTTCCAAACAGAGGGGGTTTTTTGACTCTGCACCTGTGGCACAGTGGTTATGGCACCGGCCACATATACCAAGGGTGGCAGGTTTGAACCTGGCCCAGGCCAGCAAAGCAACAATGACAACTGCAACAACAAAAAAATTGCCAAGTATTGTGGCGAGTGCCTGTGATCCCAGCTACTTGGGAGGCTGAGGCAAGAGAATCACTTAAGCCCAAGAGTTTGAGGTTGCTGTGAGCTATGACGCCATGGTACTGTGTCTGTCATCCTCGGTAGAGTACTGTGGCTTCACAGCTCACAGCAACCTCAAACTCTTGGGCTCAAGCGATCCTCTTGGCTCGGTTTTTCTATTTTTAGTAGAGACGAGGTCTTGCTTTTTGCTCAGGCTGGTCTCAAACTCGTGAGCTCTAGCAATCCACCCATCTTGGCATCCCAAGTGCTAGGATTACAGGTATGAGCCACCGCCTAGCCTCAAAACAAGAGTTTTTTTAAAATGACAGCTTTGGGCCTGGTAGGGCATCTCACACCAGGAACCCCAGTACTTTGGAAAGCTGAGGTAGGAGGATCACTCAAGGCCAGGATTTTGATACCAGCCAGGGCAACACAGTGAAACTCTAATTTTTTTTTTTTTTTTTTTTTTTTTTGAGACAGAGCCTCAAGCTGTCCCCCTGGGTAGAGTGCCATGGCATCACAGCTCACAGCAACCTCCAACTCCTGGGCTCAAGTGAGTTTCCTGCCTCTGCCTCCCAAGTAGCTGGGACCACAGGCGCCCACCACAACGCCAGGCTATTTTTTGGTTGCAGCCATCATTGTTGTTTGACGGGTTCGGGCTGGATTCAAACCCGCCACCTTAGGTGTATGTGGCTGGCGCCTTAGCCACTTGAGCCACAGGTGCCGAGCCGAAACCCTAATTTTTTATTAGCTGGTTATTGTGGTGCACGCCATTAGTCCCAGCTACTTAAGTGGCTAAAATGGGAAATTCTCTCGAGCTCAAGAGTTTGAAGTTATAGTGAGCTATGGTCACACTACTATACCTCAGCCTTGACAACAGAGTAAGATCTTGTCTCTAAAAAAAATGAATAAAAATGATGGCTTTATCCTTATGGTGCTTTTGCATTTTTAGGTCTGAACTCTCAACTCATGGATAAAAATTGGATCCTTTTTAAAATTGTGAGATCTTAGTTCCAAAACCATTGTACTTTAAACTATAATACTTAGCAGAAAACTAAGAGAGGAATCAGGCTATTGTCTTCCTGTCTTCCTGTCTTCCTTCCTTCCTTATTCCTTCCCTCCCTCCCTCCCTCCTTCCCCTTTATCATAGTTCACAGTGGCCCCAAATTCTGGGTTTAGGTAGTCCTTCTGCCTCAGCCTCTTAAGTAACTAGGACTACCAGTCATGTGCCACCACACCCACCTAATTTTTTTCTGTTTTTAGTAGAGATCGGGTCTTGCTTTTGCTCAGACTGGTCTCAGACTCCTGAGCTCAAATAATCCTCAAGCCTCAGACTCCCAAAATGCTATGATTATAGGCATGAGCCACTGTGCCAGGCCACTATTGTCTTTTTATCCTTGCAGCTAGAAAGCTCTCAAGCCAGAGCCCCTCTTGCCATTTAAAGATGTTGCTTCCCTTAAGTCTTTGTGTTGGAATGGTTTTAACCAAACTAAAATGAAGCTTTGGTGATTAGATAGTCCTTAGATAGGTGGGAGTCTCTCCTATTAAAGTAGTAATGGTAATAATAATACCTAAACTTTGTATAATGCTTGTCAGTTTTCAGAATTCTTTGATCATTAATTCCTGTCTGATAAATTCCAGTAATCAAATCTGAGAAAATAAGTTAGAAGAACTAATGATAGGTTGGCATCAAGTGGGAAAAATTATTCATAGAGGTCTGTTCAAGCTCTAGGTGCATATCGCTCAGGTTCACATCTTTGCTCTGCTGCTTGCTGGCTGTGTGACCTTTGGCAAATTACAAAATCACTAAAGCCTCAGTTTCTTCATATGTAAAAAGGGGAGCATTACAGCACATAGCTTATAAATGTGTTTGGAAGTAAAATGAAACAATGAATGGATAAAGTGTTTATCATGGTATCTGCCATAGCGTAAGAGTGCAATACATTTGGCTAGTATGAGTATTAAGTTCTGTATTTTAGGCTCTTGTTTGTCCTTTACCTCACTCAGGCTGTCTTAAAGAACAAATTGTTTTCGGAGATTCTGCCTTAGAGCTGGCAGGAACCTGGAGCCCATCCAAGAGCACACCAGGGCCTTGCCAGCAGTAGCTTTCCTGGTGTCCTGAGCTGCATCCTTCAAAAATGTGAGCCAGAGGGTCGTGCTTCTCTTTTAGTTACTTTAGTATGACACTTGTGTTAGACCTTCAGATGACTGATGGGTGTTGGGGATTAATAAGAAGACCCTACATGGGAGTTACTTTGTTGTAGCAGTTATCTGTGCCAGGATGCTGGAATGAATAGAATGAATACATGGGGCAGACTCCAATTCCTAGGTTGGAAGTTTCTGCAGATGTCCAGTTTACCACCTGCTGCCAGCACCCAGGCGTGTCACAACAGGAAGGTGGGCCTGTTATAGGAGGTGCTGCCCTTTTCCTTTTCCTTTCAGGAAAATACAAGTGATGTGAATGGCTCTTATCCAGGACTGAGGACTGGCAGGGATGTTTCCTGTTAAAATAAGAATCTGTGAGCATGCTTCAGCAGTTGCCTTTGATCACTGCCTCAATCTCTTTGCTTATGTAGATAGGGGATATTATCTCATAGTATGTCCAATGGTAAAGAGGTACCCGGCCTGTCCTTTATGCAGTGAAAAATCTCTGTGAACTATTTAAAAAATCATTGTTTCTTCCAGGGAGCTGGGTGGTTTGGGTTGTTTATCTGGTTTCCCAGCGAGTCTCCAGAGTCCTTTGCTTCCCTAAGGGCCCCCAGAAGACAGCAGTGAAACCACCGTCTATTACCCTGGACATTTCGGGGATGCTTAAGTCAATAGTTTATTATTAGATTAATTCAGGTTTTATCCCTGACAAAGCTTAAAAGCCATAAGATACTTAAAACTTAAAAATCATCAAATAATTGCACATTTTATAGAATTAATTTAGCCCAGTACTGTAGAACCTCTTTCAGAGCCTGGGCTAGAAGTCCAGATGCTAGTCACAGCCCTATACTTAGCCAGCTGTGTGAATTTATGCAAATCACTTAAGTTTTCTGGGCCTCTTTTCTCATTGGAAGATACTATAGACCAGTAGTTCTTAGCTATAGCTGTATGTAAGAATTACTTGTGGAGCTTTAAAAACATTACTTGACGTGGCTGGGGAGGCTGAGGTGCCCTTGATGTCACAAATCGAAGACCAGCTTAGGAGACCCTGGTTCAAAAAAAAAAAAGACTCACAATACTTGAGTCCTGCCCCTACCCCCAGTTAAATTGGCACTGATACTCTTCAAAGCCACCCGGGTCTTTTCTATGTATAGTTAAGACAAGTACTGGACAAGATGACCAAGTTTTAAACACCTGAAAAAGTTAAGCTTCTGTGTTTTTCTGCTTCTCAGAAACCATCAGTGGTTGTCTACATAGTGATACCCAGTTCAGGCTGGGCACAGTGGCTCACATCTATAATCCTAACACTCTGGAAGGCTGAGATGGGTAGATCTCTTGAGCTCAGGAGTTCATGATCAGCCTGAGCAAGACTGAGACCCTGTCTCTAAAAATAGCCAGGTGTTGTAGTGGGCACCTGTAGTCCTAGCTACTTGAGAGGCTGAGGCAAGACAATCACTTGAGCACAAGAGTTTAAGGCTGTTGTGAGCTATGACACCTCGGCACTTCACCAAGGGTAAGAAAATGAGACTCTGTCTCAAAAAATTAAAAATAAAAAAACAAAATTCAGTTCAAGTGCTCTGCCTTCTCACACAGACTATTCCAGCTTGTGTTCTTTTTCAGCCCCATTGTTCTTGGTGTCACCTGAATATGTTATGTATATTTCTTTCTTTCTCATCCTGGATGTTCTGACCTGAAATGTCTTCTTTTTCCTTCTACCTATCTAAAATGTATACCTAGGGCGGCACCTGTGGCTTAAGGAGTAAGGTGCTGGCCCCATATACTGGAGGTGGTGGGTCCAAACCCTGCCCTGGCCAAAAACTGAAAAAAAAAAAAAAAAAAACCCCAAAAGACATATAACTGGGCTCGGCGCCCATAACACAGTGGTTATGGCGCCAGCCACATACACTGAGGCTGGCGTGTTCTAACCCAGCCCGAGCGTGCTAAAGATCAATGACAACTGCAACAAAAAATAGCTGGGCATTGTGGCGGGCGCCTGTAGTCCCAGCTACTTGGGAGGTTGAGGCAAGAGAATCGCCTAAGCCCAAGAGCTGGAGGTTGCTGTGAGCTGTGACACCAGAGCACTCTACCAAGGGCAACAAAGTGAGACTGTTTCTTAAATAAATAAATAAGTATACCTGCAGGGCCCATCATTCTCACTTCACTTGGGAAACTCCTGACCATCCTAGTTGTTAGTTATTTTTCCCACCTCTGCACTGGTTCCAAATTTCATTTAGTTCTGAGAATATGTTTCAAACACTAGGAACAACATAAGACATGAAAATTCAAGCAACATTCTGTCCTCTTGGGAAAATAGAACACATGGAAGTGCAGAGATCCCTTACCCAAAATGCCTGAGACCAGAAGTGTTTTAGATATCACATTTTTCAGATTTTTTAATATTTGCATTATACCTACAGAATATCCCTCATTTGGAAGTCTAAAGTGCTGTAATTAGCATTTCTTTGAGGGTCATGTTAGGGTTCCAAAAGTTTTGAATAGGGAAGGGGGAAAGGGGCTCAGTAAGTCTCCACCTAATGGATACAATGTAGGGGTATATGGTACATCTGGGTGAAAGACTCAAGTAGGACTGGGACTTTTCCTAACAAATGCAAATAACGTAGCCTTGTCATATGTACCCTTATGTTAAGCCAAAATAAGAAGTAAAATAATTTTTAAAATTAAAAAAAATATGGTATTAAAACAGTTCAGATTTTGGATTTTCAGATTACAGATGCTCAGCATGTGTCATTGGCATGACTTGTATGACTGTTAAACATCTCTGTTGTAGCTTGTATTGGCTGTTTTATTATGTGTGCATTTTGTAAGTATTAGTTGATAGATAGCTATCCATGATCTAACTTCATCTGTCATTTTTTTTAGTTTCCTACTTCCAACAGGAACCCTCTGGTCTTACCAAATTAGAATTATTATTATTGTTTTTTAAACAGACAGGGTGTTACTATGTTGCTGAGGCTGGTCTCAAACTCCTGAACTCAAGAGGTCCTCAGCCTCCCATACATAGTGCTGGGATTCCAGGCGTGAGCCACCACATACAGCTCAAATTGGAACATTTTCCAAGAGACCTGTGCTTTCTCATCTCTGTGTCTTTTAAGTTATTTTCCCTTTCTGGAATTCCTTCTTTTTTCTTTCACCCTCACCCATAGGAATTTTTTTTGTTCTTCTAGGTGTAGTTCAAATATTACCTCCTCCATGAAGCTTTTCTCGGCACCTATAATGTGCGTTAATTTTTGCCCTAAATCTCTGTGACCCTTAGAGCAATAGTTGGTTTTTTTTTGTTTTTTTTTTTTGAGACAGAGCCTCAAGCTATCCCCCTGGGTAGAGTGCTGTGGCATCACAGCTCACAGCAACCTCCAACTCCCGGGCTCAAGCGAGTCTCCTGCCTCAGCCTCCCAAGTAGCTGGGACCAGAGATGCCTGTCACAACGCCTGGCTATTTTTTGGTTGCAGCCATCATTGTTGTTTTGGTGGGCCTGGGCTGGGTTTGAACCCGCCACCTTAAGTGTATGTGGCTGGCGCCTTAGCCACTTGAGCCACAGGCACTGAGCCAGAGCAATAGTTTTCAATTGGGAATACTTTTGCCCCACTGAGGACATTTGGCATTGTCTGGAAACATTTTTAGTTTTTACAGCTGTTGGTAGAATGGTACTGGCATCTGGTTCTGTAGGCCAGAGATGCTGCTGTACATTCTAGAGTGTACAGGACAGTCCTCCCAAAAGAAAGAGTTGTCTGGCCTAAAATGTCAATGGTGCCAAGTTTGAGAAACTGCCTTTGAGTTTGTCCAAGTCTTAAGTTTATGTGTATTCTGCCTTGAACTGTACTGATTTGTTTATAGACTTTGTCTCTCTATCTCAATTGAATTAATGGGTAAAGAGGAACTCCAGTTCTAAATCTGTGCTTTCTTGTTATTCACACCATATCAGGGTTTTATCCTAGAGCCTGTGGCCTGATCCTGACTGCTCTGTTGAAGGTGTTTTGTAAATTGTAAAGTACTGAGATGATTACTCTTTTAGCCACTGTTTATAGGTAAAAAGAGAAAGGATGTGAGTCTGCTTGCTTAGATGTTCTCCTGACTACCTTTCCACCCCATCCCCTGGCCACTTCTTGCTGCTTTCTAACCATAACTACTAAAGCACTAGCTCCAGTTGACCCCTTCCGAGTCTTTCTCCCAAGTATACCTCTTGTGTTTGCTGCCTTCATTCTGTTTGGGTCGTCTGTCTATAATCTTGGCAAAAACAAAAGTGGTTGATTCTGCCCCTGGAATAAAAACTAGTGGTTTGGTGTTAAGACATCCTGGCAAAGTCTGACAAAGGCCAGATTACTTTGGTCAGGGGAGAAAGCTACAAAACAAGACAGCTTACAGTTTAGAAAGCCAATGCTTTCTTATTCTTAGTCTTTTTAAAACTAATAAAGCAGTGCTTTTAAACACTGGAAATGTCAGTAAGCTTTCTCTGACTAATGGGCATAGCTTAGGGTGAGATAAAAGCCTGACACCCTCTTACCTTTAAGGTCATGTCAAGTATACTCTCCTGCTGATTTACCCAGTGACCTTCAGCTAGTTGTTAAACCTCAGCATGCTGGGACCACTCAGGATTGTAGTAAGGGCTATATCAGTTACCCTGGGAAAAAATGTAATGTATTACTACTTTTATAGGGAGTTTCCTATCAGGGCTAAGATCATCCTGCCCAGTCTTTTCCCTTGACAGACAGGGAAACTCATGCCTATCTATGCTCAGGTTATTCTTGGATTCCTGACCCAAATTGTTCTGTTGGATTTTTGTTGGTTTGTTAAATCAATTTCACCGTTAACTCTATCTCAGCTCACTGATTTACATTCATTGTGCAATCATTCTTCTATCTCCCTAACCAGGATCCTTGGTAAAATCTGACTCTATTCTGACTTCATGCTATTTTTACCAATTTTATATCCTAGATCTCCCTTTTTCTCCTCTTTTTGTAATTCCAGTAACCTGACAGACCTTTGTCACCTTTCATCTAGTTTCTGCAAATTGTTGTTTCTCCATTATCTTCCCCTTCTAGTTGACCTGGCCTGTTGAGTGTTTAAAAATCCCATCTAAGTTTACTGAAATTCTTTTTGGAAGAAGCCAGGATGAAATAAAACTGAATCTTTCTCTGCCTCATTCTCACTATCTTTTTTGCAGACTGTTGCTAATAATCAAGCTTTTTAGTTCTGTAGTTCCTTGACTTAAATAATCTCCACTCTTCAGTGATGAGGTAACATGTTAGACTGTCGTCATTCAAAACTGATTATGTCTAAGATCCTAAACAGGATACCCAGGTGATAGAGTTGGAGACACACTGTGCTTTTTTTTTTTCCATGTCAGATGGGTAATGTAATACGGTTTGAGGGAGGCACATCTCACACATGTGTGACACTCAGTCATCGTACTTATAAACTAGAAAAGGATTATACACTGTTCTAATAACAGACAATAAATAGCTCTTTCTTCTGAAACTGGTTACTGATTTTCTTTTTCTGTGCTCATTCCATGTTCTCCATGCACTTCATTAACTATGGAGCTAGTGAGGGCTCTTATCCTGATGCGATGACTCAAACTTTCATTTTTAAGATGTCTGAGTCATTGTTGGTATGTATAAGATTGCTTTAGGCTTCTATTACCTCAAAGAGGTATCACAGTATAGGTAAAGAAGAAGGACCTTGCCCATGGTCCGACAACTAGTAGTTAGGGCCTTGGCATAGCCATTACGGTATACAGGTTGAATATCCCTTACATGAAATTAGTGGCACCAGAAGTGTTTTGAGAGTTTAGATTTTTATGATTTTGTCATATTGGCATTACACAGTAAAACCTCTGTACTTTGACCCCAAGGGACTCTATGAAATAGGTCAATGTACAGAGGTGGTCAACATAAGGAAGTAGGCCGATTGTGATACATATACTGACATGTGGTGCTTGTCCAGTATATGGAAATTAGGTCAACTTAAGGAGGTGGTCAACTATAGAAGTTTTATTGTAGATTTACTGGTTAAACATCCCAAATCTAAAATTCCAAAATGAATGCCAACAAGATACTGATAGGAAATGCTAATTGGATCATTTCAGGTTTTAGATTTTTGGATTTGGAATGCTCAAGCTATAATAGGAAAAGCAAATGTTTTTAAATCCTTGTACTACTATTTACTATTATTATTATTAGAGATGATGTCTTGCTATGTTGCCCAAGCTGGACTTAAATCCTGGGTTCAAGTGATCCTCTGCCTCAGGCTCCTGAGTAGCTAGGACTAGTCCTGTGGTGTCCACCTTAGATGGGGGATTTCAGAGAAGTTAATTAACCTCTCTAAGTCTAAATTTCTCATCTATAAAGTAGGAAGTGAAGATATCTACCAGAAAGGATTATTATGAAGATTAAACATGAGGTACTTATATAATAATTCCTGGCACAGAGTAGATGCCCACCTTTTTCCCTTTCCACCCATTCAGTACTGGACTCACTTCCTTAACTTGAGGATGGCTAGTTTTTACTTATTAGTCTTCCCTTTTCCTCATAAGACTAGGAAAGATGTAAAATTGTCTGCTGCAGTTTATAAACTCTCTGTTGGCCTTTTAAAAATATTAATAGCTCTGGGGCGGCGCCTGTGGTTCAGCGAGTAAGGTGCTGGCGCCACATACCGAGAGTGGCAGGTTCAAACCCAGCCTCCGCCAAACCGCAACAAAAAATAGCTGGGCATTTTGGCGGGCACCTGTAGTCCCAGCTTCTTAGGAGGCTGAGGCAAGAGAATCGCCTAAGCCCAGGAGCTGGAGGTTGCTATGAGCTGTGATGCCTCGGCACTCTACCGAGGGCAACAAAGTGAGACTCTGTCTCAAAAAATATATATATATATCTTAGTACCATGATGAGAATCTGGCAGCTATAGCATTTGTGCAGATGCTGGGACGCAAGCCTTTGGATCCCCAGGAGGGAGCCAGTCTGTGTAGCCGATCTAGAGATGGAGTTTTCCACCATGTGATCTTAAGCTTTTTTATAGAAGTTACAAAACTGCCCATTGGCAAGGGTTGGCAACAGTAAGAAAAAATTGAGCAAAAATTGAGTTTCTAGACGAAAGCATTAGGTCCTCTAATATGTGGAAGGTGAATGTCTACTGCTTTGTTGCCAGCTCCTCCGTCACACTGGAGCAGCAAGCTTACTGTTCTATACAACATCAGTTACACAGGCCATCCCTGATTTTTAGAGGGTGGGGGATTATACGTGAGTGTGAGTACTGGGTAACAGTGATCATTGGAGGCCATCTTAGAGGCAGACTACTATTGTATTAATTATTTTTTTGCTACATAAAAGTATTGCCACAAATTTAGTAGCCTAAAACAACACACGTTTATTATCTTGCAGTTTCCATGAGTCAGGAGTCTGGTGAAGGTGGCATAGGTCTTCTGCAAGGCTGCAGTCAAAGCAGTTGGTTAGGGCTTGCTTCTCATCTGAGACCCAACTGGGGAAGGATCTGCTTCTAGGCTCTTGTGGTGGTTCGTAGTATTCAGTTCCTTGCAGACTGTTGGACTGAGGCTCTCAGATTCAGGTGGAGGCTGTTCTCAGTTCCTTGCCACATGAACCTCTCATGACACCTCAGCTTGCTTCTTCAAAGCTAGCAGGGGAGAGAGTGTCAGCAAGACAGTAGTTCAAACATCACATAGTGTAAATCACATACAGGAACTCCATCCTTTCACTTTTGCTGTCTTATGTTGTTTTTTGTTTTGTTTGGGGGTTTTTTGAGACAGAATCTCACCTGTTTACCTTGGGTAGAGTGCCATGGCGTGAAAGCTTATGGCAAACTCAAATTCCTGGGCTCAAGCAATTCTCTTATCTCAGTCTCCTGAGTAACTGGGACTATAAGCACTTGCACAACACCTGACTAGTTTTTCTGTTTTTAGTACAGACAGAGGTCTTATTTTGCTCAGGCTGGTCTTGAACTCTTGACTGCTCAGGTGACTGCCCCTCACCCCCACAGCTTCCCAGAGTGCTAGGCCATATTCTGTTGTTTAAAAGCAAGCCACAGGTTCTACCTCTACCTTTCCCGGGAGGGCAGAATTATGTAAGGGTGTGAATACCAGGAAGCAAGAATCATGTAGGCCACTTTAGCATCTGTCTGCCATAACTATGTCTCTTAAGCCCCCTGAGCAGTGTGATGCAGGGTAAGCACTATTACAGGCGTCCTCACCTATGGCCTGCGGGCCACATACAGCCCACCTAGGACATTTATCCGGCCCGCCAGGTGTTTTTGCTGCCATTGCCTGTCCTGCTTAGCAGCCAACTCGTCCTAGGGCCTGCATTCTGGCCCTCCAACGGTCTGAGGGACAGTGAACTGGCCCTCTGTTTAAAAAGTTTGAGGACCCCTGCTCTATTATTTGAATGAATGGGTGTAGTGTGACTGTTTTATTTCCAACTCCTAGCTGAAGTCTTTTTCTTTACTTCCTTCTCTTCTGTTTCAGAGTTACTGATTTATTCTTGAGATTCCCCTATTCTCATCTGTCCTCATGGATGAACTTCAGGATGTTCAACTCACAGAGATCAAACCACTTCTAAATGATAAGGTAAAGATTACTCTGTGTTTGCTAAAATATATGCAAGTCTTTCCTTCTGTTATTAGTTCATTTTCTATATCATCTGAATAGTTACTAACTCAGCATATTTAGCTTGACTTTCAATGGAGGGAATACTGTTCAAAATGTATTTCTTAACCCACTTTTAAAAAAAAAAAAAAAAAAAGAGTCTCAGTCATCCTGGGGTTGAGTCTTGTGGCATCATAGCTCACAGCAACTTCAAACTCTTAGGCTTAAGTAGTCCTCTTGCCTCAGCTTCCCAAGTAGCTGGGACTATAGACACCCACCACAATACCTGGCTATTTTTCTTTCTATTTTTAGTAGAGATGAGGTCTCACTTTGCTCAAGGTAGTCTTGAACTCCTAAGTTCAGGTGATCCACCTACCTCAGCCCCCAGAATGCTATCATTACAGGTGTGAGCCACTGTGTCCAGCCTTTTAACCTACTTTGGTTTCCACAGGCCAAATTCAATGAAGTTACATTTGAGGCTCAGCGCCCATACCACAGTGATTACGGTGTCAGCCATATACACTGAGGCTGGTGGGTTCACTGGCAATTCAAACCTGGCCTGGGCCAGCTGAACAATAATGACAGCTGCGACAAAAAAATAGCTGATGTTGTGGTAGGCACCTATAGTCCCAGCTGTTTGGGAGGTTGAGGTAAGAGAATCATTTAAACCCAAGAGTTAGAGGTTGCTGTGAGCTATAATTCCACAGCACTCTCCTGAAGGTGACATAGACTTTGTTTCAAAAAATAAAAAGTTATATTTGAGATTTTCTTATTTTACAACTAGAAAAGGGAAAAGATAATTTGGCAAAGTTAAGCAGAAAGCATTGGGGTAGGGTAAGGTAGGGTAGAGTTTAACTTTTTTTTCTTTTTTTTTTTGAGACCTCAGTAGAGTGCTGTGCTGTCATACCTCACAGCAACCTGAAACTCTTGGTCTCAAGCGATTCTCTTGCCACACCCTCCTGAGTAGCTGGGACTATAGGTGCCCACCACAACGCCCAGCTATTTTTAGAGACGAGGTCTCACTCTAAAAAGACTGGCTCTAGGCTCGGCGCCTATAGCTCAACTGGCTAAGGCGCCAGCCACGTACACCTAAGGTGGCGGGTTCGAATCCCCAGCCCGGACCCGCCAAACA
>NW_003852420.1:18561747-18563070 GCF_000181295.1 Otolemur garnettii | reverse complement strand
TTGAGACAGAGCCTCAAGCTGTCCCCCTGGGCAGAGTGCCGTGGCATTACAGCTCACAGCAACCTCCAGCTCCTGGGCTCAAGCGAGTCTCCTGTCTCTGCCTCCCAAGTAGCTGGGACCACAGGCGCCAGCCACAACGCCTGGCTATTTGAACCCACCACCCTTGGTATATGGGGCTGGCGCTGTACCCACTGAGCCACAGGCACCACCCTTGACTTCTTATTGGAATTACCAGGGGAGATTTAAGAATTACTGATGCCTGTGTCCTGCCCCCTTATGAAAACCTGACCAAATTAGTCTGGGGTGTGGTTGATCTTTTTTTTTTTTTTTTTTTTAAGGATACTATTAAAATTTGCTTTAAGTACTTCTTTGGGGAAGGGAATACCACACTTTTAGTCAATGAAGAGGAATGTTTTTATAGTAGCCTTTTATTTTTAATACCTATTATGCTATGAGTTCACAGGGAAAAGGTTTCAGCCACTCAGGGAGGTGCCATTGAATGTGACAAAGCTTGCTGTGCCTATTATGCCATGAATTCATGGGGAATAGGTTCCAGCAACTTATATTCCTGTTGCATTCGTTTTCTCGGTGCTGTAGCCTATTATGCCATGAATTCATAGGGAATGGGTTCCAGGAGCTCAGACTCCTTTCCATTGGTTCTCACAAAGTGAGCTTCTCTGGGTGAAGCAGGCTGGCGCTTCAGTTGAACCCAGGTACCTTTATCTTTGGTGTCCTTTTTCTGATCATTTTCCTTCATGCATTTTAGGAAACTATCTCAGCTCTTAGAGTGCTTACTATGCTCAGTATGAATATTAATCCTCTTGGCAAGAATCTTGGCCTTGTTTGTTGACAAAAATGCCAACAACATGGTGGGTAACATTGTAGACTTTTCCAGTTTTGCCATGGTAACATCTGTGTGGTATGCCTTTTAGAACAGTACCCATTCCCTTGTCTACAATGTCACCTTGTAGATTTGCATATATGTGGCCAAAGGAACAACTCCATGATTTCTAAAAAGCCTAGAGAATACGTATCAGGTGGCTCTCCTCTTTCCTTTTGTGTTTGGTGAATTACTGGAAGATGGCTGAAAACGAATGGTTGTGCATTTTTAAAAGCTCCCAAAATTGGCTTGGTGCCCATAGCTCAGTGATTAGGGCACTGGCCACATACACCAAGGCTGGTGGGTTCAAACCTGCCCTGGGCCTACTAAACAACAATGACGGCTCTGCGCCTATAGCTCAACCGGCTAAGGCGCCAGCCACGTACACCTAAGGTGGCGGGTTCGAATCCCCAGCCTGGACCCGCCAAACAACAATGACGGCT
>NW_003852420.1:18550357-18561372 GCF_000181295.1 Otolemur garnettii | reverse complement strand
AAAAAAAAAAAAAGCTCCTAAAATTGAGAACTGTGCCTAAAGTGATTCTGATTAACCAATTTGGAAACTCATGACCTGATGGATCTCAGATACTTGAGAACTGGGGAACAAATGAGAGGAAGATCCTTTTCTAACCAGAAAGTCCACAGGGTGCCTGAGGGGACACCTAAATTAAGGAATTGCAAGAATTAATTAAATGGATGTCTTATAGAGAAGACAGATGGAAAAGAATCTAGTGGATGTATGCATAGAAAAGCACTGAGCCTCCTCCCTGAGGGTACAGGTTTGCTCTCTTTAGCTATGTCTGATGTGTGTCTTAATATTATGAACTGCACTGTGCCCACCCCAAATTTGTATGTTGAAACCCTAACCTCCCTTGTAACTTTATTAGATATAGAGACTTTATGGAGGTGATTAAAATTAAATAAGGTCATAAGGGTGGAGGCCTAAGCTAACAGAATCTAGCCAGGTATTGTGGAAGGCACCTATAGTCCCAGCTATTCCGAGGCTGAAGCAAAAGGATCACTTGAGCTTAAGAGTTTGAGGTTGCTGTGAGCTATGACACCATGGCACTCTACCTGACGGTGACAGAGTGAGACTGTGTCTAAAAAAAAAAAAAAAGAAAGAAGAGGAAAGGATCTCTCCTCCTGCCATGCGAGGATACAGAAGGCAAATGTCTACAAATTAGGGGCAGAGCCCTCTTCAAAAAGGGAACCCTAGTCTTGAACTTTCTAGCCTCCAAAACTGTGAGAAAATGTATTTCTGTTATTTGAAGCCGTCTAGTCTGTTATTTTGTTGTGGCAGCCCGCATAGTCTTAAGACACCAAGCAGTGTCTCACTTCCTAACATCTGTCAGCTCCTCTTTGATATATATGCCTGTGCTGTTCCTACCCACTTATCATGCTCTGTCTTTCTCCCTGAGAAATAAGTACTGTTATCACATCACGGTTCATGAGAACTCCATTGCCTTCATCAAGCAGGTAGATAGGCAAGAGACCCTCTTTGGATGGTGGCATTCCCAGAAAAAGAATTCTACCCCCATTAACATCCCTCCCGTCCCAGTAAGGGAAATGCTTCTGTTTTCGGCCAGCAAGTGGGTGCTTTGATGTATGTTATAAGAGGTCTATTGATGAAAATGCCTCTTATCCATTATTTCACTTGATTCTCTCAATAGTTTGATGAGGTAGGGAGCAGAGATAGTGTATTCGCATATTGCTGATGAGTAAACTAAGGCTAAGAAAGGTGCGGTAGCTTACTCATTAAGTAGCAAAGAATGCTATATGGCAGGAAGTAATCTTGGCATTGTTGGTGTTTTGGACCAGATAGTAGTGGGACACTGTAGGATGTTTAGCAGCATATGCCCACTAGAGGCCAGTAGCACCTCCAAGTGGTGACAACCAAAGCTGTCTCCAGATAGTACCAAATGTCCCTTGGGGGCAAAGTTGCTTTGGTTTAGAACCGCTGGGGTAAGGGAAAAGCCTTCAGATTTGAATAGGACTTAGATGTCTTAAGGGTTTTTTTATTGTCCTTTTGGTTTAGTTTGGATTTTTTTTTGCCTATCCTGCTGTTATTTATTAAGCTTTTATATACCAAGTATTTTACATATGTTCTCTCTAATTCTCAGACCATTCCTTTGAGGTAGGTGGTATTATTTCTCCCTTAGCACAGCCAGTAAGTGGCAAAGTTGGGCCTGAAACCTAACTCTTTCCTACTCTTACACTTTTAGCCTTCACTGCTATGTTGACCTTGTAGATGTTTTGGTATCTCCTGTGTGGCTTGCCCTGTCTCCTTAAAGAAGCCTAGATATATGTATTACTTCAACACATTTTTCTCTCCATTCTCCTCATAAATATACTGTTTGCCAAACATATTGCTGGACCCTTCTAGGCTTTAGGGAACTGAGGGAAGTCTAGACCCAATCTATTCTAGAGAAATGTGTCCTGACATGACTGTGAGGAAGCATTCTCAATATAGCTTTAAGCAAGGCTTATGTTAACTCATTTCTTGTCATTTGTTGGTACGTTTCCCATTTTATTTTAGTGTGCCTGTAATTTTGTCTACAGCTCAGAATTGTCAAGGAGTGGATAATTTTGCTATACTTGTTTTGGCTCCAGTTATGAAAAGAAACAACCACCTATACTTATGTTGGGGGGGGCAGAAATTGTATAGGCATATGAAATGAATTTTTTAATAGGTATTTAATCATATCCAGAACATTTTTTTTTTTTTTTTTTTGAGACAGAGCCTCAAGCTGTCCCCCTGGGTAGAGTGCCGTGGCATTACTGCTCACAGCAACCTCCAACTCCTGGGCTCAAGCGAGTCTCCTGCCTCCGCCTCCCAAGTTGCTGGGACCACAGGCGCCCGCCACAACGCCTGCCTATTTTTTTTTTTTTCCGGTTGCAGCCATCATTGTTGTTTGGCAGTCCTGGGCTGGATTCGAACCCACCACCTTTGATGTATGTGGCTGGCGCCTTAGCCACTTGAGCCACAGGCACCGAGCCCAAAACATTTTTATAAATATTGTTTTTAAATCTCCCAATCTCTTATTGTGAAGTAAGCAGTTGAAGGTATTATTGATTCCATTTTACAAATGACACTGAGAGGTTATGTGACTTGTCTGAAGCTAATGTCTATTAAGATGGTGAAGCTATGATTAGAACCTATGTCTTTAGACTTTGGCCTAGATCCAGGGGTATAAGGTGCTTCCTTACCCAAAGACATAGCAAAAACAGAAAAGCTTGCTGTTTTGCTCTATTTTTCCTGCCTTCCTCTACCTTCTATTGGTTCAGATACTGCCAAACCTGATGAAAGCCAAAAGCTTTCACCAAAAGCTTTCCAGGCTTGAGAAAACAAGTATAAAGCCACAACTGGCTTCTGGCAACTTGAGGAAATACTAGGAAGGGGAATCATATTTAGTGGTGAGAACAGAAACAAGTTATTTATTTTGATTTGGTTGTTACAGTAGAAATTGAAGTAAACCCTCCTGCAATTCAAGTTTTCCCTGTCTGTTAACAACTAGACATGTTAAAAAAAAAAATAGGGCAGCACCTATGTAGGGTGCTGGCCCCATATACCGAAGGTGGCAGGTTCAAACCCAGCCCTGGCCAAATTGCAGCAAAAAAAAATAGCTGGGCATTGTGGCAGGTGCCTGTAGTTCCAGGTACTCGGTAGGCTGAGGCAAAGGAATTGCCCAAGCCCAGGAATTTTAGGTTGCTGTGAGCTGTGTGATGCCATGGTACTCTATGGAAGGGGATAAAGTGAGACTCTGTCTCTACAAAAAAAAATAATAATAATAGTAACTAGACACCTAAGCAACGGAGGGAGGAAGATGTTAGACCTGGCGAAGGTAGAAGCCAGGGATCAACATTTTTATAACTTTCAAGATGGCAGAGATAGGCAAAGGGTTTGTGCCATGGTTGCTTTATTATTATTATTGTTATTTTTGCTTAAAAATGTTTATTAAAATAAGGATTAAACCTGAAAACAGAACAACCAGAATCCCAGTCATTTGCATAGTACAAGAAAGAAAGGAAGGAAGAAAGGGACAAAAGTAGGGAGGGAGAAAGGCAGGCAAGCCCTCTTCTCTTCTTTTTTTTTTTTTTTTTGGTAGAGACAGAGTTTCACTGTCTTGCCCACAGTAGAGTGCTGTGGTGTCACACAGCTCACAGTAACCTCCAACTCCTGGGCTTAGGCGATCCGCTTGCCTCAGCCTCCTGAGTAGCTGGGACTGTAGGCACCCATTATAACACCTGGCTATTTTTTTGTTACAGTTTGGCCAGGGCCGGCTTTGAACCCTCCACCCTCGGTATATGGGGCTGGCACCCTGCCCACTGAGCCACAGGTGCCACACCCCTTTTCACTTAAGTTGGGAGGAGGGAAAATGTAGCTGTCCCTCCAGTGTCAGCAACCTTGGAGGGAGGAGAGCTATGGGTGAGTTCTCTGGTCTCAGGACTCCATGAGCCAGAGAAGTTCCCACCATGGTTGCTTTAAAAAAAAAAAGAAAAGAAGCATGGGTGGCGCCTGTGGCTTCAGTGGGTAGGGCGCTGGCCACATATACTGAGGGTGACGGGTTTGAACCCACCCCCACCAAACTGCAACAAAAAAATAGCCATACGTTGTGGCGGGCACCTATAGTCCCAGCTACAAGGAAGGCTGAGGCAAGAGGATCACCTAAGCCCAGGAGTTGGAGATTGCTATGAGCTATGATGACACGGCACTCTACCCAGGGCAATAGCTTGATGCTCTGTTTCAAAAAAACATAGATTTATTGAGATTTTCATCAAAGAATATTCGTAAAGTGCTACATTTAGTGTGGAGTAGAGGGTGAGTGTCCCTTAATGTGCTAAGAGGTAATTGTCACATCTCTTATCAGAAATGGGCTAGATAAGATGGGAGCAGGAAATGAGTTCCCAAGCAAAGAGTGATGCCACTGTGATAGACCAGATAACTCTCAACCACTGACAAGAAGCAGCAGGAGATCCCAAGACTTACTCACAACTTAGCTGGATACCCACAGAATTTTTATTTATTTATTCTTTTTTTTTTTTTTTTTTTTGAGACAGAGCCTCAAGCTATTGGTCTGGGTAGAGTGCTGTGGCAGCACAGCTCACAGCAACCTCCAGCTCCTGGGCTTAAGTGATTCTCTTGTCTTGGCCTCCCAAGTAGCTGGGACTAGAGGCGCCCGCCACAACACCCAGCTATTTTTTGGTTGTAGTTGTCGTTGTTTGGTGGGCCCAGGCTGGATTCAAACCTGCCAGCTCTAGTGTATATGTGGCTGGCGCCTTAGCCGCTTGAGCTACAGGCGCCAAGCCCCCACGGAATTTTTAATGCAGAGGATCAGTAACCTTAGCTTAACAGTATGTTAGTAGAGGTTTTGTTATAGTAAAAATTACACTTTTTCATCAGTCTGCAGGTAATTATCTAAATGTAGATAGTTTTATCCGAGTATTTGACCTCTTTTTAAATTCCTTTATGAAGGCCATGCACAGTGGCTCACGCATATAATCCTAGCACTCTGGGAGGCCAAGGAGGATGGATTGCCCTGAGCTCACAGGTTTGAGACTAACCTGAGCTAGAGCAAGACCCCAGTCTCTAAAAAAATAGCCAGGCATTGTGCTGGGTGCTGTTAGCCCCAGCTATTTGGGAGGCTGAGGCAAGAGAATCACTTGAGCCCAAGAGTTAGAGATTGCTATGAGCTATGATGCCATGGGCAATCTACCAAGGGTGACAAAGTAAGACTCTGTCTCAAAAAAAAAAAAAAATTCCTTTATGAAGTCTCAGTTTCTTGTTTTTGTTTTGAGACAATCTTACTCCATCACTTTGGGCTCATGGCAACCTCAGACTCCTGGGCTCAAGCAATCTTCTTGCTTCAGCTTCCCAAATAACTGGAACTCCAGGCACCTGCCACAAGGCCTGGCTAATTTTTCTATTTTTAGTAGAGGTGGGGGTTTCACTCTTGCTCAGGCTGCTTTTGAACTCTTGAGTTCAGGGGATCCTCCTGCCTTAGCTACTCAGAGTAGTGGGATTATAGGCATGAATTTCTTTTTGTTTTTATTTTTGTTTTTTTTTTTAAATCAGTTTATTTTTAAAACTTTTTTTTTTTCTGAGACAGTCTCACTATGTTGCCCTCAGGAAAGTGCTGTGACATCACAGCTCACAGCAATCTCAAACTCTTGGGCTGAAGTGATTCTCTTGCCTCAGCCTCCCAAGCAGCTGGGACTATGGGCACCTACCACAACACCCAGCTATTTTTGTTGTTGTTGTTGTTGTTTAGCTGGCCTGGGCCAGGTTTGAACCCGCCAGCCTGGGTGTATGTGGCTGGCACCCTACCCACTGATCTATGGGCAACACCTTATTTATTTATTTATTTATTTATTTTTATTTTTTTATTTTTTTTGAGACAGAGCCTCAAGCTATCACCTTGGGTAGAGTGCCATGGCTTCACTGCTCATAGCAACCTCCAACTCCTGGGCTCAAGCGAGTCTCCTGCCTCCGCCTCCCAAGTAGCTGGGACCACAGGCGCCTGCCACAAGGCCCGGCTATTTTTTTTTGGTTGCAGCCATTATTGTTGTTTGGCGGGTCTGGGCTAGATTCAAACCCGCCCACCTTATTTATTTATTTATTCGTTTATTTATCAAGACAGTGTCTTACTTTGTCACCCTGAGTGGAGTACCATGGTGTCATAGCTCTCAGCAACCTCAAGCTCTTGGACTCAAGCAGTCCCTTTGCCTCAGCCTCCCAAGTAGCTGAGACTACAGGTTCCTGCCACAAGGCCCAGCTATTTTTTAGAGATAAGGTCTCACTGTTGCTCAGGTTGATCTTGAACTCCTGAGCTCAGGCAGTCCATCCACCTCAGCCTCCCAAAATGCTAGGATTACAAGTGTGTAAGGCTACCTTTTAAAAAACAAGGATTGCTCACCAATAACCTGTAACTTCATAAGCTTTTGGTGTCTGAGTCAGTGCTATTCAGTTGTAGTTACTGTAGTAATGGAAGTATGCTGTATCTATACTGCTCAATAATATGAGAATTTGAAATGGGGCTAATATGACTGAGAAACAGAATTTTTTTTTTTTTTTTGAGACAGAGTCTTAAGGTGTCACCCTAGGTAAAGTGCCATAGTGTCACAGCTGACAGCAACCTCAAACTTTCAGGCTTAAGCAGTTCTCTTCCCTCAGCCTCCCAAGTAGCTGAGATCATAGGTGCCCGCCACAACACCTGGCTACTTTTTGGTTGTAGTTGTCATTATTTGGTGGGCCTGGCCTGGATTTGAATCTGCCAGCTCTGGTGTATGTGGCTGGTGCCCTAGCCTTTGGAGCTACAGGCACTGAGCCAGAGAAACTAAATTTATTATTTTAATTTTTTTTAATTAATTTATTTTTTGAAGCAGAGCCTCAAGCTGTCGCCCTGGGTAGAGTGCTGTGTCATCACAGCTCACAGCAACCTCCAATTCCTGGGCTCAAGCGATTCTTCTGCCTCCACCTCCCAAGTAGCCGGGCCTATAGGCACCCGCCACAATGCCTGGCTATTTTTTGGTTGCAGCCGTCATTGTTCTTTGGCAGACCCAAGCTGGATTTGAACCCACCAGCTCAGGAGTATGTGGCTGGCGCCTTAGCCACTTGAGCCACAGGCGCCTAGCCGTATTATTTTTACTTTTTTTGAGAGAGAGTCTCACTCTATTGCTCAAGGTTAGAGTGCAATGGCGTCAGCCTCACTCACAGCAACCTCAAACTTCTGAGTTCAAGCAGTCCCCTCCTGGCTCAGCCTCCCTAGTAGTGTTTCCATCTGAAGAGGGTCCTGCTGCCTGTCACTGTCAGCTAATACACAGAGATAAGGATAGGTCCACCAAACTATTTGTCAGAAGGCCAGGATTCTGGAGTACAGTGAGAGTAGCTTCTCTAAGACTGTTCTGCTCCAACATTTTAGTTTTATACATTTGAGTTTAAAGTGAAGACCATGTTAACCTATATCTTAAACAATAACTGGCAGAACCCATGATCCATAGTAAACAATATTCAGTATAACTTGTGACCCAAAATAACAGTCCAACTCAAAAGTTAATCTCGGCTCAGCGCCTGTAGCTCAAGCGGCTAAAGCATACACATATACCAGAGCTGGCAGGTTCAAATCCAGCTCGGGCCTGCCAAGCAACAATGACAACTACAACCAAAAAACAGCTGGGAGTTGTGGCGGGCACCTGTAGTCCCAGCTACTTGGGAAGCTGAGCTGAGGCAAGAGAATCACTTAAGTCTAAAAGTTTGAGGTTGCTGTGAGCTATGATGCGAGGGCACTCTATCCAGGGCAACAGCTTGAGGCTCTGTCTCAAATAAATAAATAATAGGGTGGTGTCTATGGCTCAGTGAGTAGGGTGCTGGCCCCATATGCCAAGGGTGGCAGGTTCAAACCCAGCCCTGGCCAAACTGCAACAAAAAATAGCTGGGTGTTGTGGCGGGTGCCTGTAATCCCAGCTATTTGGGAGGCTAAGGCAAGAGAATTGCCTAAGCCTACAAACTAGAGGTTGCTGTGAGCTGTGTGACAACACAGCACTCTACCGAGGGCGGCAAAGTGAAACTCTGTCTCTACCAAAAAAAAAAAAAAAAAGGCTCAAGTGGCTAGGGTGCCAGCCACATACACCTAAGGTGGCAGGTTCGAATCCAGCCCAGTCCCGCCAAACAACAATGACGGCTGCAACCAAAAAATAGGCGGGTGTTGTGGTGGGCACCTGTGATCCCAGCTACTTGGGAGGTTGAGGCAGGAGACTCACTTGAGCCTAGGAGTTGGAGGTTGCTGTGAGTTGTGATGCTACGGCACTCTATCCAGGGGAACAGCTTGAGGCTCTGTCTCAAAAAAAAAAAGTTAATCTCCTAAATCAATCTACCTAAACTACTAAAGATAGGTATCTTTAGGGTGAGAGCGAAATTTACGGAACAGTAAGAATGGGAGACAGGTGGTGAAAGGCAGACCAGACTTGCTATGTCATGTCTGCCCTAGTCTGACAGACTCCGTCGTATTCTCACTGACTATTTGGGGGAAAAATGCTGATAAGGATTTTTATAAATCAAATGCTTTTGATAGTGGGGACTGTAGGTGCTCACTACAACACCAGCTGATTTTTCCATTTTTTTTAGTAGTGATGGGAGTCTGGTTCTTGCTCAGGCTGGTCTGGAACTCCTGAGCTCAAGGAATCCTCCTTACTTGGCCTCCTAGAGTGCTAGGATTACAGGCATGAGCCACCTTGACTGGCCTAAAATTTTAGTTTTAATAATTAAAATTTAAGTTGCGTGAGTAGCTAATGGCTACCTTACTAACTAAATAGTACAGCTCTAGATCATCTCAGCAGTTTCTACATTCTCCTCTTGAGGTAGACAGATGTTTTTCTTTGTATGTTTATACCACACAGGGCTGTGGTTTTATCTTTTTGCTTTGTCCTGTCAGTGATGTAGATGGTAGGATCTACAACTGTTTCTAAGAGGATTTTGAAGGAGGATAGGACTACTTAGTACTCCCCTTGGGATTAGAGATCGGGAGCTTCTCTGGAGGAGCAGCTTTTGGGCAGCTATTGGGAACCTTCTGGAAGTAGAGACAGAATAAATACTGTTATGATGAATCAGTTTCTAAATAATGAGAGGTGTTTTCAAGGGAGGGGTTTATACTTTGTGAAAAATCAACTCAGAAGTTTGTTTCCTGGGTGGCACCTATGGCTCAGTGAGTAGGGTGCTGGCCCCATATACCGAGGGTAGTGGGTTCAAACCCGGCCCCAGCCAAACTGCAACAAAAAAATAGCCGGGCATTGTGGCAGGCGCCTGTAGTCCCAGCTACTCGGGAGGCTGAGGCAAGAGAATTGTGGTTGCTATGAGCTGTGACGCCACGGCACTCTAGTGAGGGCAACAAACTGAGACTCTGTCTCTAAAAAAATAAAGTTTGTTTCCTTCCCAGATATATCACTTGTTATCCTTTTTATACTCTTATATCATACTCTTGCATCTGTGGCATCTGAAATGCTGCAGAAATGCTTCTGAGTTACTGCCATTGATTTTTTTTTTCTTAATCTAACATTACTATAACATAATCCCTTTTTAGACAAGCTTGATGAATTCTCCTTGGATCTTTTGACTATATTCTACTTTCAAATGAATCAGTGATTAGTGCCTTTTCCTTATCAGCATTTTTCCCCCAGATAGTCTCTGTTGCCTAGGATAGAGTACAATGGCACCAGCATAGCTCACTACAACCTCAAACTCCTGGGTTCAAGCATTCTTTCTTCCTCAGCCTTCCAAGTAGCTGGGACTATAGGCGCCTGCCACAATGCCTGACTAGTCTTTCTATTTTTAGTAGAGAAAGTCTTGCTCTTGTTCAGACTGGTCTCAACCTCTTGAGCTCAGTCAGTCCTCCCACCTTGGCCTCCCAGAGCGCTAGGATTATAGGGATAAGCCACTGTGCCAGGCCCTAGCAGCATTTGGGGGGATGCAACAGATACAGCAGTGTATTAGGAATGCTGTTTTGTCTTTCTTTCCCTCCTTCAGTGACAATGGCTTTCTTTGTTAGATTTCTGATCCGTCCGTCTTTGTCCTCTTCCTAGTCTGTCTTTAATTTCTTTTGCAGACACCCTGGCAGGGTTGGCCTCCAACTCATTTCCTCCCAGGCACTTCCTTCATGTGTTGAAGGTGTGCTTTCAGATTCTGATCCGTGTTTTACCCTCTTCCATAAGTTCTCATTGTACTCCTTAGGTAGAGAGGCAGGAAATTACATACAAGCTTGCTGGGAAACTAGGCTCCTTTCCTTTAGCTCCTCAGTAAAGCCTACCAAACATAATCTTAGTTCTGAAAGTTTAGTAACTTTACCAACTCAGGTTTATAACCCACCCGGCCTCTAAAACCTTCTTACAGGAACCATTTTAATTTTATGCTAACCAAGAGGCTACACATGAACTGTTTTCAATGTAACTGAATTTGCTGCACATTTGGGGAAACCACATGGGGAAGCTGACTGTGTTTTCTGCCTTCTGTTGACAGAATGGTACACGAAACTTCCAGGACTTTGACTGTCAGGTAAGGACTGTACAAGTACCATGGAGGCTCTGTACAGGAACTCTGCAATGCTTCCTTTCCTGTGGTGGTGGTCTTGACAAAGTGGATCTCTTATTGTAGCTCATCACGATTCCTTAATGTTCTTTTGGTCATTGAATCATTAGAAATGATTGGTTATCATGTTCAAAAATTGCCTACCAGGTACTTGTTTTATTATTATAAGTTACTGAATTGAGCTACTTCTTTGTGATTAAGATCTCTTTTCCCTTAAATGATATTGTCAAAGGTGGCAAATGGAGGGTCATTACCTCACTGAAGAGAAGGGAGGGGAGGGGCAATTTGGAAGTGGAGAGACTTCTTGACAACTAAATCTTTTCCTAAAAGAAAAAAGGCAAATTGTTATTAATACAAAATGCAAGTTTCGGCTCGGCGCCTGTGGCTCAAGCGGCTAGGGCCCCAGCCACATACACCTAAGGTGGCGGGTTCAAATC
>NW_003852420.1:18545110-18548635 GCF_000181295.1 Otolemur garnettii | reverse complement strand
AAAAAAAAAAAAAAGAAAAAATTAGCTGGGCATGGCATGCACTTGTAGTCCTAGCTCTTGGGAGACTGAGGCAGGAAAATCACTTGAGCCCAGGAGAATGAGGTTATAATAAGCTGTGATTAGGCTACTATACTCCAACCTAGATGGCAGAGCTATACAAAACAAAATAAAACAACCTTGGCAAGACAGAAGAGGCTCACCTTGGAAGAATTCATATTTCTGAATCCAAGTTCCAAACATTTCTTGATATAATTATTTGATACTTTATATGTAACACAAAATTAGCCTCATGTTAGTCATTCCCTATTGGTGATGGCTCCTTTACTGGAAAACAAAAAGTTCTATTTTTTTTTTTTTTTTTTTTTTGAGACAGAGCCTCAAGCTGTTGCCCTGGGTAGAGCCATGGCATCACAGCTCACAGCAACCTCCAACTCCTGGGCTTAAGCAATTATCTTGCCTCAGCCTCCTGAGTAGCTGGGACTATAGGCACCCTCCACAGCACCCTGTGTATGTGGTTGGTGCCCTACTCACTGAGCTACAGGCACTGAACCACCTGTTTTTACTTTTATATTCTGGTTATCAAAAGAATGCAAACTGAACTGGGTGGGGTGGCTCAGACCTATAATCCCAACACTTAAAGAGGCTGAAACCAGGAGTTCAAGATCAGCTTGGGTGACATAGCATAACCCTAACTCTGCAAAAAAAAAAAAAACCTTAGCCAGGCGTGGTGCCACACACCTGTACTCCTAGTTACATGGGAGGCTGAATCAGGAGGATCACTTGAGCCCAGGAGTTGGAGGTTACAGTGTGCTGTGATCACACCAGTGTGCTCTACCCTGAGCAGCAGAGTGAAACTCTGTCTCAAAAAAAAGGAAAAATGAAATGTGCGTGCTCATAGTCGAATGTTTAGAAAGCAGAGAATTATGTACCAAGTGGAGTGCATTGGTGCCATCATAGCTCACTACAACCTCAAACTCCTGGACTCAAGTGATCCTCTTGCCTTAGTTTCCCAAGTAGCTAGGACTACAGGCACTGCCACCATGCCTGCCTAATTCTTCTGTTTTTAGTAGGAATAGGTTCTCTTGCTACAGGTTGGTCTCTTAACTCCTGAGCTCAAGCAATCCACCAACCTCAGCCTCCCAGAGTGCTGGGATTATAGGTGTGAACTACCGGCCAAACATGTCCCACCTGATTTTTCTATTTTTAGAAGAGACAGAGTTTTGCTCTTGCTCAGTCTGGTCTCAAATGCCTGAGCTCAAATAGTCCTCCTGCCTCAGCCTCCCAGAGTGCTGCGAGTAGGTGTGAGCCACTATTCCTGGCCCAGTATATTTTTAATTTTTATAAAAATGCATTTTTTTTATTTATGTGTCTGTCACATTAGATGTATAATTTGGTATTCCCTTTTCTGACTTAATATTAGAAAACAATCTCATTTCTATGTCATTGTACAACTCATAAGTCATGGTGGCTTATGTCTGTAATTTCAGATACTATGGAGGCTAGTAGGAGGATCACTTGAGTCCAGGAGTTTGAGGCCATAGTTAGCTATGATCTTGCCACTGCACTCTAGCCTGAGCAACAGAGCAAGACTCTGTCTTTTTTTTTTTTTGAGACAGAGTCTTACTTTGTCACCCTTGGTGTAGAGTGCCATGATGTCACAGCTCACAGCAATCTCAAACTCTTAGGCTCAAGCGATTCTCTTGCCTCAGCCTCCCAAGTAGCTGGGACTACAGGTGCCCACTGCAAAACCTGGCTATTTTTTGTTGCAGTTGTTGTTGTTTAGCTGGCCCAGGCCAGGTTCAAACCCACCACTCGAAGTGTTTGTGGCTGGCACAGTAAGCACTGTGCTACAGGCACCAAGCTAAGACTCTGTCTCTTTAAAATAATCCATATATATATATATATTTATATATACACGTATCTGTATATGTTTAGTGTACTGAACATTTTTGTGCATAAATCTATTTCATTTATTTATTTTATTATTTATTTATTTATTTATTGCAGTTTTTGGCTGGGGCTGGTTTTGAATCTACCACCTCCAGCATATGGGGCAGGTGCCCTACTACTTTGAGCCACAGGTGCCACCTCTATTTTATTTATTTTTTTGAGATGAAATCTCACATTATTGCCCTGGTATAGTGCTGTGGTGTCATAGCTCACAGCAACTTCGAACTTGGGCTCAAGTGATCCTCTTGCCTCAGTTTTTCTATTTTTAGTAAAGATGGGTCTTGGTCTTAACTCTGGCTGATCTTGAACTTGTGAGCTCAAACAATCCATCCGCCTTGGCCTCCCAGAGTGCTAGGATTACAGGTGTGAGCCACTGCACCTGACCTGTGCATAAATTTTATTCACATTTTGGAGTATTTTCTTAGCTGGATTCTTGGAATGAGTGTATGTAAGGCTCTTGGCATATCTTGTCAAATTGCTTTCTACTTCTACCAAAGATATACTCAATCTTTTTTTTTTTAAGACAGAGTCTTGCTCTGTCACCTGGACTAGAGTGCCCTGGCTTAGCTCATTAGCTCATAGCAACCTCAAATTCCTGGGCACAGGCAATTCTTCTCCCTCAGCTTCCCAAATAGTTAAGACTGTAGGTGCACTCCAACATGTCTGACTAATTTTCTATTTTTTAGAAGAGACAGGGTCTTTATTTGCTCAGGCTGGTCTCTATCTCCTGACTTCAAGAGATCATCCAGCCTTGACCTCCTAGATTGTTGGGATTATAGGCGTGAGCCATGGAACCTGGCCTCTCAATAAATGTTAATGGAGAGTGGAAAGCTGCTATTTCCATAGAAGATGATGATAGCGGATGGAGTTTTGGCTTCTTTTGATAATCCAGGCATGGCCAAGGGCTAAATAATTTTATACTGGCTGTTTAATTGCAATTGCTTTTTAGAGGACTGATTTGTAGAACCCAACTGTGAGGGATTGATTTTTTTTTAATTGCAGTTATTTTTTAGAGGACTGATTTGTAGAACCCAACTGTGAGGGATTGATTTTTACAACTCAAATATGTATTTGTGACTGCCTCTTCAAAGGGATCTAATTGTTTTTTTTTTTTTTATAGGGCTTTTTTTTTCTAGTTTTTTGAACCCACCACCTCCGGTATATGGGGCCCACATCCTACTCTTTGAGCCATAGGCACTGCCCGGGGTCTAATTGTTTTGAAGTACAGATCACTTGGTGATTGGGCATTATTTACAAAATAGGAATTTGAGTGACATAAATATCCTGAAAATTTCTCCAACCAAGAGATAACTCAGAGAAATCTGTCAGATTCATTCGCAATCTGTGTTAGAGAGCTTGAATTAAACTTCATACTCCTCCCCTAGCCTTAAAGTCTGCCTGGAATATGGCCCTATTCTACCTTCTAGCATCCTGTCCCACCGCTTCCCTTTACAATACACACTCCACCTGAGGAAAACTGGAATTATGCTGATCTCTCTTCCCTTCTGCCTTTTTCTTTTTATTTCTCGCCAAGGTCTTTGGCCTCTGTTTCTTGAGCACTCTCTTCAGGATCCC
>NW_003852420.1:18543496-18544987 GCF_000181295.1 Otolemur garnettii | reverse complement strand
TAGAGTGCCGTGGCATCTCAGCTCACAGCAACCTCCAACTCCTGGGCTCAAGTGAGTCTCCTGCCTCAGCCTCCCAAGTAGCTGGGACCACAGGCGTCCGCCACAACACCCGGCTATTTTTTGGTTGCAGCCATCATTGTTGTTTGGCAGGCCGGGCTGGATTCGAACCCGCCACCTTGGGTGTACGTGGCTGGCACCTTAGCCACTTGAGCCACAGGCGCCAAGCTGCAGCAATTTAATTTTAGGATACTTTATTTTTATTTAAGGGAAAATAAAAAGAACCTTGTTGAAAATGTTCAAGTTCTCTTCCCCCACCATCTTTTATTTCAGTTCCCTTTTTCCTGTCACTGGAGCAGTGGTTTTCAGCCTGAGGGTCGCAACCCCTTTTGTAACAATGAAAATACATTTCAGGGCATTAGGAAGATGGAGAACCAGTGCACTAGAGAGTTTATGTCTCTGGCAATCTGTGTCACAGCACATGTATGATGGCTGCCATATGCCCAAAACCCACATTCTTTCAGCTCAGCAGCCTGAGTGTTAAGAGAAGAGTTTTACTCATACTTCTAGGGCAAAAATCGGGGGGAGGGAGGGCTCTTTTCTAGAGACTCTGTGTTCTAAAGGTGGTTGACAGATTGCAAAGTTTTCAAATGAAGGGCATGACTTGTAAGAAGGAGATGTCTGGAAGTGTGTACTAAACTATCTGGAAAGGTGGAAGAGGGAGAAGGGAAGCTAGTTAAGGCTAGAATCAGAGAAAATACAGAACTGTGAAAAGGAAGCTGTGATTTACTGGTAAGCTGGAGTCTGAGTGATTGGTAAAGGCAAATTCTTTTACTACAGGATTGAATGAGATGATAGAAATGAACTTTATACTTCTACACAGGGGTAAGGTAGTAAGGATGTTATACCAAAAATTCCTATAGAATAACAAAAACTACACTTAAGGTCCATATAGTAGCCTGCTTATTGGAAACAGAAAATTTCATACTAATAAAAATGTTGCTATTGCCTAGAGTATCCTGTCATATGTGTGTGCCTAAGCTGCTGTGTTTCCCCAAAAATAAGACCTAACCCCAAAATAAGCCCTAGCAGGATTTCTATGCATTGGTTAAATATAAGCCGTACCCCGATAATAGGACCTAGTGATGGGTGTGGCTATGCAGATACGCTGCATAGCCACACCATGCATTTTGGATTGGTATGGAAGACTGGAATACCTTTTATCTACCATAGCTCCTTTCTCCAAGCTGCTGGCACAAATTGCGGGTGCGTGTGTGTATCCTATTGCACACATGCGAAGGGCTAGAGGAAAGGAGTTCACGCATCACTAGTACCAGCACCACCAACAAGGTCGGCCCCCCCTGTCAGGTTCCAGAAGAAGATGACTTAACTGTATTTGAATAAATGTAGATTGTTGTATTATACTTAATAAAAATAAGACATCCCCTAAAAATAAGTCCTAGTATGTGTTCTTTTTTTTTTTTTTTTTTTTTT
>NW_003852420.1:18541302-18542440 GCF_000181295.1 Otolemur garnettii | reverse complement strand
GGGGGGGGGGAAGACTACATCTTTCATTAAGTAGGAGAGTCAGGCCAGGATAGAGAAAAATGTCAAGGATCTTTATGATCTTTATTTTTTAAGCCTGGAGAATAAATGGATCATGTGTTCAGGAATTATGTAGACTTGGAAATAGTAAATAATCAGAAGGTGTTGGGAGAGATCTGTGCCCAAAGCCTATCCAGTATACCCTTGGGCTTTGGCCTTTGAACACACCTCTCATTATGTAGTCACACTGTCTAGAATGTTGGAGTGGGGGATGAGGTAACTGGAGAAAGAGCCAGTTAAACAGATGATAGTTGACTGAAAGGTGGCAGCAGCACATCACTCTCAGAGTGGCCTGGCCATTGAATTATCCCTGTAGCCAAGATCTCTGAACACTCATTTCCCGATGGAGTCCATTTCAAGCTATTCATTTACAGGGTCACAAGAGATGTGCATGCAAGTCCCCATAAACGTGAGTGTCTCCTTTGTTTTCGTTCTTTATTCTGCTAAGAACATTTATATTCACATACTTTGAAAATGAAGAATTTCATGAGATTTTGACAACCAAGGGCTGCTCCATATTGGGGAACAAATAGGACCTAGAACTCTTTACCTTTGATACTTCCAATGTCGTGTGATTTGAGGGCATATTATAGGGTGGCAGAGCCTGAGAGCTCACTAAAAAGTTGTGATTTTCTAAGGAGCCAGTTTAACTCTGAATTTTATCCAGATTATAACAAAGCAGTGACTTTGCTCTGTTTCCTCATCTATATTTACTCTGTTTCCCTTTTTGTTATCCTTCTACCTTCCCTAACAGTTCATTATCCCCCCCCACTAATCAGCATCAGTTACCTTCCTGGCTTTGCGGTGGTCCTGCTGCACTTAGGGCCAAAGTGCAAACTGGTTGTTTTCAATTCTCAGTTCACAGTTGAGGCCAAGCTGGAATATTTAAGCAGGACTCTACTGAAGGTTTAGGTATGACAGAAGGCAGGCTGCAGCAACTAGATTGTCAAGGTGACAAATTGTTGGGATACTTGGGTTTATGTCTAGTGTCACTCGGTGGCAGGCACAGTCTTCCTCCTCTCTCTTCATTCTTTCTTTGTTTCAATACATGGCTTGGCACCTGTAGCTCAAGCAGCTAAGG
>NW_003852420.1:18539686-18540796 GCF_000181295.1 Otolemur garnettii | reverse complement strand
CCCACCCTGCTTAGGCATTTTCTTTCTTTCTTTTTTCTTTTGTAGAGACAAAGTCTCACTAGGCCATGGCGTCACACAGCTCACAGCAACCCTCAACTCCTGGGCTTAGGTGATTCTCTTGCCTCAGCCTCCCGAGTAGGTGGGACTACAGGTGCCCGCCACAATGCCCGGCTGTTTTTGGTTGCAGTTTGGCCTGGGCCGGGTTTGAACCCGTCACCCTTGGTATATGGGGCCGGCACTGTACCCACTGAGCCACAGGTGCCGCCCTTTTTTTTGGGTTTTTTTTTTTGAGACAGAGTCTCATTTTATTGCCCTCAGTAGGGGCATTGCATCACAGCAACCTCCAACTTCTGGGCTTAGGTGATTCTCTTGCCTCCGCCTCCCGAGTAGCTTGGACTACAGGCACCCACCACAACACCCAGCTATTTTTTGCTGCAGTTTGACCAGGGCCGAGTTTGAACCCACCACCCTCGTATGGGGCTGGTGCCCTACCCACTGAGCCACAGGCACTGCCCTCAAAGCCTCCTTAAGTTCTCTTTCATTAACCATCTCCTCTCAAAAGGAAACAAAGCCCTACAGATAGTGTACATTCCTTTCCCCTCCCCTCAATTTTTTGTACTTTAAATATATATATAAATATATGTGATCTATAGTATTGCTTTTTTAAAAATAGACATAAGTAGTATATTGTATATATATCCTTCTGCCTCATAGTCTTTTTTTTTTTTTTTTTTTTTGAGACAGAGCCTCAAGCTGTCCCCCTGGGTAGAGTGCCATTGCATCACAGCTCACAGCAACCTCCAAATCCTGGGCTCAAGTGAATCTCCTGCCTCAGCCTCCCAAGTAGCTGGGACCATAAGCACCCGCCACAACGCCTGACTATTTTTTTGGTTGCAGCCATCATTGTTGTTTGTTAGGCCCGGGCTGGATTTAAACTTGCCACCTTAGGTGTATGTGTCTGGTACCTTAGCCACTTGAGCCACAGGCGCCGAGCCTGCCTCATAGTCTTTTATGTGGCATTGGTTTTTCAAGATTTTCTCTGTGGCTCAAGTGGCTAAGGCGCCAGCCACATACACCTAAGGTGGCAGGTTCGAATCCCCAGCCCGGGCC
>NW_003852420.1:18528418-18539554 GCF_000181295.1 Otolemur garnettii | reverse complement strand
AAAAAAAAAAAAAGATTTTCTCTGTGTACTAAGGCTTATAATTCTACCTTATCATTTTTATGTATGTTTCATTACATAAATAAATCATAATCCATTTATGGATTTATGAATATCTGAATGTTTCCAATTTTTTTTTATAAAGGAGGCAGCGATGTATGGTTGACCCTTGAACGACGTGTGAACTGCAAGGGTCCACTTAGATGTGTTTTTTCCAATAAGTATGTTGGAAAAAATCTTAGAGGTTTGTGACAGTATAAAAAATCTTGCAGATAAACCTCATAACCTAGGAATAGCAAAAAAATTTTAAAAGTTATGTCATAAATGCATAAAATACATGTACTGTAGTGTATTGTACATTTACTACCATAAAATATACAGATTTTTATTGTAAAAAGCCAAAGCTGATAGACAAAAACACATGGCACCACAGTCCAGAGAAATGAAAACAAACATAAAGATGCAGTATTAAATCATAACTGCATAAAGTTAATGATAGCACATATTGTGCTACTGTAATAATCTTATATACACCTCCTATTGCCATTGGGTGAGCTCAAATATTATGACTATGTGCTTAAAATGCCAGGGACACTCATCGTCTCTGTGTGAGTAGTTCATCTCTCCAGTAAATTGTGTGTAATTGTTAAAGTGATCTCTCCAGTAAATTGTGTAAAATGGTTAAAGTGATGTCTTAAGGTTCTTGCATATTTTTCATCATGTTCAGTGCAGTACCACAACCCTTGTATATCATGGGACCCATAGAAAGTGCCACCAGGCTGAGGCATGACAATCATTTGAGCCCAAGAGTTTGAGGTTACAGTAAGCTATAGTTGTGTCACTGCTACACTCCAGCTTAGGCAACAGAACAAGATCCTGTCTCTGGGGATTAAAAAAAAAATAAAGTGCCACTAGTAATGCTGGTAGCACTTCCAAGAAACAGAAAAGTCATGCCATTACAAGAAAAAATTGAATTGCATGATATGTCCTGTTAAAATGAGGTCTACAGCTGTGGTTGCCCACTATCTCAGGATAAATGAATCCAGTGTAAGGATCATTGTTTAAAAAAGAAAAGGAAATTCATGAAGTTGTCACTATAGTTATGCTGGCAGGTGTGAAAACTTTGCACTTTTTGCAAAATACTTTTTATTTGATGTTGAAAATACAGCTTTTATGTGGGTGCAGGATTACTATAAGAAAGGCATACCTCGAGGCGGCGCCTGTGGCTCAGTGGGTAGGGCACCGGCCCTATATATTGAGGGTGGTGGGTTCAAACCCAGCCCCAGCCAAGTTGCAACATTGCAACAAAAAAAATAGCCAGGTGTTGTGGCGGATGCCTGTTATCCCAGTTGCTCGGGAGGCCAAGGCAAGAGAATTACCTAAGCCCAGGAGTTGGAGGTTGCTGTGAGCTGTGTGACACCATGGCACTCTACCAAGGATGATAAAGTGAGACTCTGTCTCTACAAAAAAAAAAAAAAGGCATACCTATAGGTTATGATACGATTCAAGAAAAAACAAAATCATCATATGACAACTTAAAAAAAGGGAAGGTGAAGGATCTATAGCTGGAGAATTTAATGCCAGCAAAGGGCTGGTTTGATAATTTTAGAAGGAGAGTTGGCTTTAAAAATACCAAGACATGGGCAGCGCCTGTGGCTCAGTGAGTAGGGTGCCAGCCCCATATACCGAGGGTGGTGGGTTCAAACCCGGCCCAGCCAAACTGCAACAAAAAAATAGCTGGGCGTTGTGGCGAGCACCTGTAGTCCCAGCTACTCACGAGGCTGAGGCAAGAGAATCTTCTAAGCCTAGGAGCTGGAGGTTGCTATGAGCTGTGTGATGCTGCCCCTGCACTCTACTGAGGGTGGTAAAGTGAGACTCTGTCTTTAAAAAAAAAAAAAAAAGCCAAGATAGCAGGAGAAGCCATTTCTAACAACCAGGAGGCAGCAGATGAGTTCCCATTAAGAAAATCGTTGAGGTGGACAGCACCTGTGGCTCAGTGGGCAGGATGCTGGCCCCATATACGGAGAGTGCCACCTGGCCCTGGCCAAATTGTAACAAAAAAATAGCCAGATGTTGTGGTGGGCATCTGTAGTCCCAGCTGCTTGGGAAGCTGAGGCAAGAGAATCACTTAAGCCCAGGAGTTGGAGGTTTCTGTGAGCTGTGTGATGCCACAGCACACTATCGAGGACAATAAAGTGAGACTTTGTCTCTACAAAAAAAAAAAAAAAGGAAGAAAGAAAATCATTGAAGAGAAAGGATATTTGCCTGAATAGGTTTTAATGCAAACAAAAGTACCCTATTCTGGGAATGCCATAAAGGACATTTATTAGTAAGGAAGAGAGAAGCAAGCATGAAGAGCAGGAAGGAATAGGCTAACGCTACTGTTTGTCAGGTTTATGATCATGATTGCCCTCATCTATGTAAGTGCTAACCCCCAAACTTTAAAGGAGAAAGATTCTGCCTACATTCTGGATTGGTTCCATTGGTGCTTTGTCCCTGAAGTCAGGAAGTCCCTTGCCAGAAAGGGAGAGTCTTACAAAGTTCTTTCAGTATTGGTCTGGCCACCCAGAACCCCGTGAGTTTTACAATGAAGGCATCAAGTGGTGTACTTGTCCCCAAACACAGCTTTCAACTTCTAGATGTAGTTCAGCCTCTAGATCAGGGAGTCATATGGACCTTTAAGGTTCATTACATATGATACTCTATGGGAAGAATTGTCCACACTGTGTAAGAGAACCTGGTAGAACATCATGGAAAGCTGGAAGGATTACATCAGTGAAGATGCCACCATTGTTATAGAAAAGGGAAAACTGTCTCCAGATGTTGTACGCCTGACTTCAGGATTTATGAAAGAGCCAATCAAGGCTCCTGAAAGAAATTCTGTATATGGCAAAAAAGGGGAGAGCGGGCATTATGTGTGAAGGGTTTCAAGATAAGGATCTTGAAGTAATTCAAGAGCTAATAGACATCAGACCAGAGGAATTAATAGAAGATGACTTGATGGAGATGAGTGTTTCTAAATTGGTGCTAGGTGATGAAGAAGAAGCAGTGCCAGAAAACAAATTGATATTAGATAATCTGCCAGAGGGGGTTTGATTATTCAAGACTGCTTATGACTTCTTTTACCACATGGCTTCTTCAATGGTATGGGCATGGAAACTAAAGCGATTGGTGGAAGGAGGATTGGTACCTGTAGAAACATTTTTAGAGAAATAAAAAAGCAAAAGAGACAGAAATTATTACATATTTCCATAAAGTTACACTGAATATACCTGCCTCTTCCACCTCCTTCACCTCTTCTGCCTCTGCTACCCCTGAGGACAGCAAGACCAACCCATTCTCTTCAGCCTACTCAATGGAAAACACTGAAGATAAAGACTTTATTATGATCTACTTCCATTAATGAATAGTAAATATATTTTCTCTTCCTTATTACTTTATTTTATTTTGAGTCAGAGTCTCAACTCTGTTTCCCTAAGCTAGGATGATGCAGAAAGGCAGCTCTCAGGAAAGAAGATCTATCCTAGGCAGACACACTCATAGGTGTCTATCGAAATTATCAATTGCTGGACACATACCGTCGCCCTTGGTATAGTGCCATGGCGTCATAACTCACAGCAACCTTCTGGATTCAAGCAATCTTCCTACCTCAGCCTTCCACGTAACTTGAATTATATGAAACCCAACTAATTTTTCTAGTTTTAGTAAATAAGGGGCCTCGGGCCTCAGTCTTGTTCAGGCTGGTCTTGAACTCCTGAGTGTAAGCAATCTACCCTCCTCAGCCTCCCAGAGTGGGAGGATTACAGGCGTGAGCCACCATGCCCACTTTTTTTTTTTTTTTTTTTGTGACAGTCTCACTCTGTCAACCTTATTAGAGTGTCATGGCATTATAGCTCACAGCAACCACAAACTCTTGGGCTTGAGCAGTCCTCTTGCCTCAGCCTCCTGAGTAGTTGGCATTACAAATGCCTGCCAGAACATCCAGCTAATTTTTCTGTTTTTAGTAGATATGGCGTCTCACTTTTGCTAAGGCTGGTCTCAAACTCCTGATTTCAAGCAATCCACCTGCCTTGGCCTCCCAGAGTGCTTCTTTTCTTTCTTTTTTTTGAGACAAAGTCCAACTCTGTCACCCTGAGTAGAGTGCCATGGTGTCATCATAGCTCACAGCAATCTCGAACTCCTGGGCTCAAGCAATACCTCTGCCTCAGTTTTTCTGTCTTTAATGGAGATGGCGTCTTGCTTTGCTTATGCTGGTCTCAAACTCCTGAGCTCAAGGGATCCACCTGCCTCAGCCTCCCATAGTGCTAAGGATTACAGGCATGAGCCACGGTGCCAAGCCAAGATTTCTTTTTTTTAATTTGAGACAGAGTCTCACTATGTTGCCCACGGTAGAGTGCTGTGGCGCCTCAAACTCTTAGGCTTAAGCGATTCTCTTGCCTCAGCCTCTCAGGTAGCTAGGACTACAGGTGCCTGCCACAATGCCTGGCTTTTTTTTTGTTGTTGTTGCAGTTGTTTAGCTGGCTGGGGCCGGGCTTGAACCTGCCACCCTTGGTGTATGTGGCTGGCACCATAACCACTGTGCTACGGGCACCGAACCTCAAGCCACAGTTTTTGACTGTGGGCATAGTGGCTCATGCCTGTAATCCTAGCACTTAGGATTCATATCTCTGTAAATGTCTCTTTGTGTGTATGTGACTGTTTGATAATTTCTTTAGACCATGCCTAAAAGTAAATTTGATCTACGATAGGACCCTTTTAACTTCACCAGAAGTTACCACATTTTTCTCCAGGGTAGGTGTTCTAGTTTGCATGCCTACCAGCTATATATCTGAGTTCTTTTCTACATCTTGGCCAACACTTGGTGTTATCTGTCTTTATTTATTTATTTATTTTTGAGACAGAGTCTCACTTTGTCGCCCTCAATAGAGTGCACTGATGTCATAGCTCATAGCTCTTAGGCTCAAGTGATTCTCTTGCCTCAACCTCCCAAATAGGTGGGACTATAGGCGCCCGCCACAATGCCTGGCTATTTTTAGAGATGGGAGTCTTAATCTTGCTCAGGCTGGTCTCAAACCTGTGAGCTCAGGAAAATTCACCCTCCCGGAGTACTAAGACTACACCTGTGAGCCACCGCGCCCATCCTATCTGTCTTTAAATATTTGCCATTCTAGTGTGTATGAAATAGTATCTCATTGAATTTAATTTGTACTCTCCTGGCTGTTAACGTATTTCTTCTTAATTTTCAGGATAGCACCCTATTTATTTCTTGCATAGCACTTAACCACAAGCCATTATTTTGAGTTGGTCTGCCTCCCTATTTAGAGCATAATCTTTGTTAAGGTTGGGATCACATCTCTCTAGTTTACTATTTTATCCTCAGACCTCAGTCCAGGGGTTAAAACTGAATGGTCTGGCTTAGTGCCTGTGGCTCAAGTGGCTAAGGCACCAGCCACATACACCTAAGGTGGCAGGTTCGAATCAGCCCGGGCCCACCAAACAACAATGATGGCTGCAACCAAAAAAAAAAAAAAAAAAATAGCCAGGCATTGTGGCAGGTGCCTGTGGTCCCAGCTACTTGGGAGGCAGAAGCAGGAGACTCACTTGAGCCCAGGAGTTGGAGGTTGCTGTGAGTTGTGATGCCACAGCACTCTACCCAGGGGGACAGCTTGAGGCTCTGTCTCAAAAACAAAACAAAACTGAATGGTCTGACATGTAGTAGGTGTTCTATTAAATAGGCATTTAATGAATTAGAAGCTTAGGGGTGGGGGGTTTTATTCTCTCAGTAAATAAGTCTGACATAACTGTACTCATAAGGGAAACATTTATACAGTATTAGGGATTTATTTTATATTCCCCCTATCCAAACCTTATACTTTATTCTATAGCTAGTTCACAGTCCCTAATTCCTTTTTTTTTTTGAGACACAGCCTCAAGCTGTCACCCTGGGCAGAGTGCCGTGGCATCACAGCTCATAGCAACCTCCAACTCTTGGGCTTAAGTGATTCTCTTGCCTCAGCCTCCCAAGTAGGTGGGAGTATAGGCACCCACCACAATGCCCGGCTATTTTGTTGTTGTTGTTATTGTTATAGTTGTCATAGCTGTTTGGCAGGACCAGGCTGGCTTTGAACCTGTCAGCTCTGGTGTATGTGGCTGGTACCTTAGCCGCTTGAGCTACAGGCGTCGAGCCCACAGTCCCTGATTCTTAGCTTCCTTTTTTCCCCTTTTTAAGCCTTTGAATAAGCCTGATGGACGGTAGTAATGATAGAGGATAACAGAAATATTGAGTCACACATTGTTTGATTTAATAGATACCTATCTGCTCCCACTGGGGGCCTGTGATTTGAGATATACTGATGTCCAATTAACGTCAGATTGTCTTCTCAGTCCCACATCCGAGAAGAAACCAAAACTCTGATAAGGTTCATTATTAGATAGGAAATAAAGTTAGAAGCTTTTTGCCTTTGTTGGGATTCCTTTCAACAGAGTTGATCTTGTCTTATCTAATATAAGACTTTATGTACAGACTTATGTACAGACTTCATCAGCAGAAATTCACTAAGCTAGGCATGGTAATTTTTTATTTTTGAGAAATATAAAAGTTAAAAAGGATTAAAGTAAATCTCAGTTAACTTTTCTGAAGTCCCTTTCTTTCCCCCTAATTACTCTTACTGCTATAGCCACTGTAAGTAGCTCTGATTACATCCTGTTTGGGCTTTTTCAGTTCCTGAGCTCTATATTGACTATATCTAAACTTTACTCATTGCCTTGGTTAGGATACCCTGGGATGTAGAGAACAAAGCCAGGCAATCCACGGATATCCACAGATACCCATCTTAGAATATAAAAGCACACACATAACTAGAACCAGGAGTTAGAGTAGTGGAAATGTCTACTGAATGTTCCAACCTTATGGCTGGGCGCCTGTGACTCAAACAAAAAAAAAATAGCTGATGCTACAGCACTCTACCCAGGGTGACAAAGTGAGACTCTGACTCAATTTAAAAAAAAAAAAAAAAATGTTCCAACCTTACTTCTGTTTTTAAGAGAAGCCCTAAGCTTAGGATGGAATTTTTTTGTCCCAATTATAAATTCCTAAGGAAGGATGAGCCAGATGCCTACCTGACTCCAATAAGCTGTGACTATAGGGTTATATCTATAAACATGGCAGCTGAGAGCCACTCCTGTAACAAATGATGCAGAAAGGCACCACTCAGGAAAGAAGATCAATCCTAGGCAGACATACTTATAGGTGTCTGTTGAAATCATCAGTAGCTGGGCATATACAATGTTTTTATAAGCTCTGAAGCCTCACTTTGTTGCCCTCAGTATAGTGCCATGGCATCACAGCTCACAGCAACTTTAAACTCTTGGGCTTAAGCAGTTCTCTTGCATCAACCTCCCGAGTAGCTGGGACTATAGGTGCCCCCCACAACGCCCAGCTATTTTTAAAGACAAGGTCTCACACTTGCTCAGGCTGGTCTCAAACTTGTGAGCTCAGGCAATCTACCCACTTCGGCCTCCCAGAGTGCTAGGATGACAGGCGTGAGCCACCACACCCAGCCTCTTCCATAAGACTTAACTGGTTCTTTAACCAACTGATCTCCTTTCCACACCTGTTGCAAATATATTTTCAACAGACTCCTGGCTTCTTGGACTCTTAAGTGAGCTTTGGGGATGATAAGGTGTGCTTTCTCCCTATTCACTTATCTGGAGGAATTTGAAAGTAGCAATATTATGTATAATTCAGAATCTCTCTGATATCCTTATATTTTATTAATGTATTATTCCCCCATCTAGTGGGAAATGGCGGTGAAGTGGATATTATAAAACTGTGGCAACCTGGAAAATTTATTCTGCTTTTGCTCAGAACCTTACATTTTCATTTTATAGGAACATGATGTAGAAACAACTCATGGTATGGTCCACGTCACAATAAGAGGCTTACCAAGGGGAAACAGACCAGTTATACTGACATATCATGACATTGGCCTCAATCGTATGTATTTGATTTTATACCTTCCCTTTTTTATCATATTTAATCTTCCTTCCTTCCTTCCTCCCTCCCTCCTTCCCTCCCTTTTTTGGAGACAGAGTCTCACTTTGTTGCCTTTGTCGCCTTTGGTGGAGTGCTCTGGCGTAATAGCTAACAATATCCTCAAACTCTTGGGTTCACGAGATCCTCTTGCTGCAGCCTCTCAAGTAGCTGGGACTTACAGTCACCTGCCACAACACCCAACTATTGTTTTATTTAGAGATGAGGATCTTGCTGTTGCTCAAGCTGGTCTCTAACCCCTGAGCTCAAGCAATCCACCCACCTCAACCTCCCAGAGTACTGGGATTACAGGTGTGAGCCACCAAGCCCAGCTTAATCTTCATATATTAAAAAAAAAAAAAATGACTAACAGTGTTCTAATACAGCAGAGCTGTCCCCTCTCTGTCATAACCTTTTCTCCTCATTACTACATTTGTTAATGCCAGAGTTAAAGTTCCTGGGATGTGTGCAGAGGAATGTATTTTGGGGATACTGGAATTATGGACTAAAGATTATATGATAAACTTATTAAGAAAGCAAAACTGGAATCAGTTTTTTACAAGTCTGTATTTTGGCTTTTTCATAATTCAAGTTAGAAAATCCAGAGTTTGAACTTTTGTTATAAGTTTTCAGTCAATTAGTAATACTATTCTTGCTACAGCTTGTTAATCAGTGACTTTAAGTAGAGTTTTCTAAATGGTAGTATAAGATTCTAGCTCTAGCCACAGGCACACAGAGTCTGTATTCATGAGTTTTCTTTCACACTGGCTGGCTTTCAGAGGAGGCCTGCATTTGACACTACAGTTCAGTGCTAGAGCTTCTGTAGCTGCCTTGGTATGAGAAGTGATTTAAGCATTTGTACTAAAAGCATAGAAATGGAAGCAGCAGCCCCTTCATGCCTCCTAGCAGTTGTGCTAAAACATAAACTCCCCTCTGGAGAATATAAGCAGCTAAGACATTCACTTTCACCAGGCTCTTGGAGTCTAGTCAGTGTCTCTTTGCTGGACAGAGAAATAATAATGAGAAATGACAACAATTATGGATGTAAGATTATTTTTGTGCAACATCCAGAAACCAACAAACATCAGGAAAGTATATCTCAGTATGTCTTTAGGGCAGCTTGAATCACTTTAGTGGAATGATGGTTAAAAGGAAGTGAACAAAGAGTATGTGGCATTGACTGTGTAGTAGAAAACTGGAGAGAAATGGAGGGCCTTTGACTTATATGTGTTTTTACTCTTGTAGATAAATCCTGTTTCAATGCGTTCTTTAACTTTGAGGATATGCAAGAGATCACCCAGCACTTTGCTGTCTGTCATGTGGATGCCCCAGGCCAGCAGGAAGGTGCTCCCCCTTTCCCAACAGGGTAAGACACATAGATCTCCTGGGAGACACACACTGGAAGAACAAATGACTGAGCTACAGGAGAAGAAGCAGTGTGTGCTTTCCTCCCACTTGATTTTATCACAGCCTATAGTTATATATCAACCATATAGGCCTCATATTCTATCTCCTTGGGCTGAGAGGACTGTTACATGTAGTTCACTGGGGGAAATGCATATTTTCCCATATCCAGGAATGGCTGTCCATAGTGTGAACGTGCTTTCCTATAATCACAAAGCATATGTGTCTGGAATACTCATGTCTTACTGTCTTTTATCCGTTTCCTTTCTCTTCTACCTGAAATCTGTCATTTTTATGTCCCTCTCTAGAACTCTCAAATACCTAGGCCCAAACTCAGATCCCTCTTAGCATCCCTGGAAGCATCTTCCCATCCTTAGGTCCAAACCCAGTGATAGAAATTTGTGGGTTTTCTCTCTCTCTCTCTCTCTCTCTCTCTCTCTTTTTTTCCAATGATAGAAATTTA
The DNA here is from genome assembly GCF_000181295.1 of Otolemur garnettii. Taxonomy (NCBI): domain Eukaryota; kingdom Metazoa; phylum Chordata; class Mammalia; order Primates; family Galagidae; genus Otolemur; species Otolemur garnettii. The sequence continues at coordinate 18,529,658 of NW_003852420.1, read as the reverse complement.
AATGTCTGTGTAACCATTTATTCTGAGAGGCTATCCTGGCAGATAGAGGTGCAGTCTGACTGGCGTTGGCATTCTCAGCTTCATCCCAAGTCTGCTTTGCATGGCAGAGTCACAGGCTCCCTTCCTGTTCCCTGGACTGTGTACTTATCCAAAGGACCTCATGAGGAAGAGCGAGAGCACACACTGCAAGGCTAATTCTTCCCCTCTCCTTTTATTCATCTCAGAACTGCTTTTTGGCCAGTGACTGCTGTGAGATAGCCCATTATAGGCAAATAGTAGCTAACATTTACATAGTACTCAGTGTTCTAGACACTACTTTAAATGATTTACTTTTATTAATTCATTTAATCTTTACTGCTCTAGGATATTATTATTCCCATTTTATAAGTGAAGAAAGTGAGGCACAGAAAAATTAAGTAACTTGGCTAAGATTACATAACAAATAAGTGGCAGAGTTAAAATTTGAACCAGGAAGTTTGGGTCCAGAATCTGTGCTATGTCCAAGCTGTTCTGCCTCTCAATACAGATTAGCCTTTGAGTTTATATCCAACAAGAGTTGGTTCCAGTCCCTTTTTGTGTGTGTGCACAAATGGTTCAAGATCACCCCCTCCCTGAAAGTGTTCAGGCAAAGGCAAGCTGCCTTCCCTGTCAGATGTAAAGTAGATCCTGCCCCATACACAGGCAGCTGTCTTAGGATCCCTTCTATCTCTTATCCTATAATCTCTGAATGCTTCTTTTCTTGGATCCCTGCCTTGGGTCTGTTCCTGAGCTTGTTTGACCAATTTAGGATCAGATGGTTCGTGTCATGAATCAAGTCCAAAAACAATTAATAAAATAACCATGTTATCCTATGCCTGAGTGAAACAAATAAGCATTCATGCTCAGGATTTCTAATTATGGGCCTAGACCCAGTAAAGCTTTGTTTACATTTGTGTTTAGTGCCTAATTATAGGCTATAGACAAAGAGCCACTTCCTGAGTTGACTCTTTTTTTTTTTTAGAGTCTCAAGCTGTCGCCCTGGTAGAGAGCTGTGGCATCATAGCTCACAGTAATCTCCAACTCTTGGGCTTAAGCAATCCTCTTACCTCAGTTTTTCTATTTTTAGTGGAGATGGGGTCTCACTTTTGCTCAGGCTGATCTCGAACTCATGAGCTCAAGCAATGCACCCACCTCAGCCTCCCAGAGTGGTAGGATTATAGGCATGAGCCACCATGCCTGCGCTCCTGAGTTGACTCATATA
>NW_003852420.1:18525777-18528385 GCF_000181295.1 Otolemur garnettii | reverse complement strand
TTTTTTTTTAGAGACAGAGTCTCACTTTATTGCCCTTGGTAGAGTGTTGTGGTGTCACAGCTCACAGCAACCTCCAGCTCTTGCCTCAGCCTTCTGAGTAGCTGGGACTACTACAGACACCCACCACAACACCTGGCTATTTTTTGTTGCAGTTTGGCTGGGTCCAGGTTCAAACTCGTCACCCTTGGTGTATGGGGCTGGCGCCCTACTCACTGAGCCACAGGTACCGCCCCAAAGCTGACTCCTAATGCTGGATATTTATTGAACCTAGACTCCAATTGAAGTGATTTTTAGGGGTTTAGAAGTAACCCTGAGAGAGAACCATATTACCAATTTTTTTTACATGGCTTCCTCTGGTCCAGAGATTGCTCTTTAGGGTATGGAAACATATGGGTTCTTTTGCTTTCTTCTTAGCATGTCAGTCATAGAGAGTTACACAACATGATATAATTGTTTTCACATTACCTCCTTTGAGCTTCTGATAAGAGGGAATGGTTTTATATTATATAAGACTCCTGTACTTTTCCAGCTGTTATAGTGAGTAGGAATTATGAGTACTTTCTAATTCAAGAGATACCCTTCTGGATTTCAGGTACCAGTATCCCACAATGGATGAGCTGGCTGAAATGCTGCCTTCTGTCCTCACCCACTTAAGGTAGGTTCATTCTGCAGTCTTTCACACAGTTGTCTTTTTTTGTTATTGTTTTCTGAGACAGAGTCTCACTTGGTTGCCCTGGGTGGAGTGCTGTGACATCATAGCTTACAGTAATCTTAAACTCTTGGGCTCAAGTAATCCTGCCTCAGCCTCCCTAGTATTTAGAAGGTGACTACCACAATACCCAGTTAGTTTTTCTATTTTTAGAAGAGTTGGGGTCTCTTGCTCAGGCTGGTCTCGAACTCCTGAGCTCAATCTACCCACGTAAGCCTCCTAAAGTGCTAGGGTTATAGGCTTGAGCCATCACACCCGGCCCTTTCACGCAATCTTTACTGACTTTCTATACTCAATTCTATAATGTCTATTCCATAGGATGTGAAGGTGAGCAAAACAGAAAAGTCACTATTCTCCTAGGGTTTAGTGGAGTAACAAGTAAGCAAGCAGTCACAGTAAAGTGCTATGAAAAAGTTAGTGGGGGTGTTGTGATAGAGAATAAGGGCAGGATCTACATAAATAAGTCCAGTTAGAGAATGGGTAGGGTTACCTAGGCTGAGACCTGGAAGACAAAAAAGAGACACCTAGACAGGGCAAGAGGGTTCTAGACAGAAAGAATATGTCCAAAAGCCCTGCATCAGATGACCAAATGGAAAAAGGGCATGGAGTGAAATTAAAAAATAGACAAGGACCAGAAGAAGTTATTCTTGCTGTGGAGAAAATGGTTTGGAGAAGAGTAAGAGACAAAAAGCAGGAAGTATGGTGGTACCCTGGCTCAGCGCCTATGGCTCAAGTGGCTAAGGTGCCAGCCATGTACACCCAAGGTGGCAGGTTTGAATCCAGCCCGGGCCCGCCAAACAACAATGATGGCTGCAACCAAAAAATAGCCAGGTGTTGTGGCGGGCACCTGTGGTCCCAGTTACTTGGGAGGCTGAGGCAGGAGACTTGCTTGAGCCCAGGAGTTGGAGGTTTCTGTGAGCTGTGATGCCACGGCACTCTCTACCCAGGAGGACAGCTTGAGGCTCTGTCTCAAAAAAAAAGAATGGTGGTACCCATAGCTCAATGGGTAGGGCACTGGCCACATACACCAAGGCTGGCGAGTTCAAACCTGGCTTGGACCAGCTAAAACAACAATGACAATTGCAACAAAAACAAATAGCCAGGCGTGTGGCGGGCACCTATAGTCCTAGCTGCTTGAGAGGCTAAGGCAAGAGAATCACTTAAGCCCAAGAGTTTGAGGTTGCTGTGAGCTGTGACACCACACAACTTTACCCAGGGTGACAGCTGAGACTCTGTCTCGAATAAAAAAGGTAGGAAGAACAGTTAAAACTGTTAACAGTAGTCTAGGTAAGGGATAATGATAGCTTGGTATTAGATGCAGTCAGGGGATGGACTGAAGTAGATAGAAACATTCTAGAGGTAAACTTGGTGATAAGCTAGATTCTGAGTGGTATGACAGTGGGCAGTCATGAATGATTTCCAGGTTTCAGTCATATTTCCTGTAGCCCTTAAAACCAACTTGAAAGTAGGTGGAGGTATCCTTTCTTGTTTTATTGGTAGGAAACTGAGTATCAGAAAGTTACCAAGAAAAACTTGCCCAAATTGTCACGTCTAGTAAACGTCAGAGTCAGGATTTGAACCTGGGTTGTATTCCTTCCATTATACAATGCTACCTCCAAATGAAGTTGTCTATGTTGTTATTTCCCATTCACAGTCTGAAAAGCATTATTGGGATTGGAGTGGGAGCTGGAGCTTACATCCTTAGCAGATTTGCAGTAAGTATTTACAACAAATTAACAAATTCAGTACCTTTGAGACATTGATGTTAACTACTTTGTTAAATGACCAGGCACCATTTTAGGTCTTTTTTTCTTTTTGAGACAGAGCCTCAAGCTGTCCCCCTGGGTAGAGTGCTGTGGCATTACAACTCACAGCAACCTCCAACTCCTGGGCTCAAGC
>NW_003852420.1:18516714-18524443 GCF_000181295.1 Otolemur garnettii | reverse complement strand
TTTTTGTTGCAGTTGTCATTGGTGTTTAGCAGGCCCGGGCTGGGTTCAAACCCACCAGCCTTGGTGTATATGGCTGGTGCCATAACCACTGTGCTTTGGGCACCAAGCCGAAAGTGTTCTAAAATATTAACAGTGATTGACGTGTGGTGGGATAATGTGAGATTTTATTTTCTGTGTTTTATAATTTCTCTGCTTATTAGATTTTCTTTTATTTATTTATTTGTAGAGACAGAGTTTTACTTTATCGCCCACAGTAGAGTGCTGTGGCATCACACAGCTCACAGTAACCTCCAGCTCCTGGGCTTAGGCGATTCCCCTGTCTCAGCCTCCCGAGTAGCTGAGACTACAGGTGCCCACCACAGTGTCCAACTATTCTTTTGTTGCAGTTTGGCCGGGGCCGGGTTTGAACCCACCACCCTCATTATATGGGGCTGGCGCCCTGCCCACTGAGTCCTGCTCATTAGATTTTCAATAGTGAGCATAATCAGTGTAATACAAAAAATGTCAGCTAAAGTTTTAAATTTAGGGCAGTGCCTGTGGCTCAGCCAGTAGGGTGCCAGCCCCATATACCGAAGGAGGCGAGTTCGAACCCAACCCCAGCCAAATGACAAGAAAAAAAATAGCTGTGCATTGTGGCGGGCACCTGTAGTCCCAGCTACTCAGGAGGCTGGGGCAAGAGAATCACCTAAGTCCAAGATCTGGAGGTTGCTGTGAGCTGACGTCATGGCACTCTACTGAGGGGGACAAAGTGAGACTCTGTCTCAAAAAAATAAATAAATAAAGTTTTAAGTTTACATGGAAATGTGCTTGTTTAAGAAGATTTTTTTGAGGCTCAGTGCCTGTGGCTCAAGCAGCTAAGGCGCCAGCCACATAACACCTGAGCTGGCAGCTGGCAGGTTTAAATCCAACCCGGACCCACCAAACAACAAAGACAGCTGCAGCCAAAAAAAAAAAAAGTAGCCGAGCATTGTGACAGGCGCCTGTAGTCCCAGCTACTTGGGAGGCAGAGGCAGGAGAATCACTTGAGCCCAGGAGTTGGAGGTTGCTGTGAGCTGTGATGCCACAGCACCCTACCCAGAGTGACAGCTTGAGGCTCTGTCTCAAAAAAAGAAGATTGTTTTGAAATGCCTACTAGATGGTATGTCTTCTGAGGATGGTATCACATATTCAGGTGGTTTCAGAAAAAAAACTTTGGAAGCCCTTATTGAGAACAAAGATGCATGAATGTGAAACATCCCTTCTAAACCTGAGCAGCCCCTTATGCCAAATAGTTCCAAGAGTGCTTTCCCAGTAGGGAAGATGCACTGCGAGTTGAACAAGTGCTGACAGACTAAATGCTTTCCTCTGTGGTAGAAATACAAAAACTTGTCTTCCCTATACGTCCTTACAAAGGAAGATCATTTTGTTTTGTTTTGTTTTGTTTTGAGACAGGAGTCTCAAGCTGTCCCCCTGGGTAGAGTGCCGTGGCATCACAGCTCACAGCAACCTCCAACTCCTGGGCTCAAGCAAGTCTCCTGCCTCGGCCTCCCAAGTAGCTGGGACCACAGGCGCCTGCCACAACGCCCTGCTATTTTTTTGGTTGCAGCCGTCATTGTTTGGCCGGCCCGGGTTGGATTCAAACTCGCCACCTTGGGTGTAGGTGGCCGGCACCTTAGCCACTTGAGCCACAGGCACCAAGCCAGGGAAGATCATTTTGATAAGGATTTAACAACTTGTTTCCAGATGCTGAGTCAGAGTTTAAGAGCTATTTTTCCACATATATTCCCTAGCCACCCCTCTGTAGTCTTACTTGCACATGTGCGGCATTAAAGCATAGTAAGAATTGATTAACCATGTTCCAACTGTTTAGAAGAACTGTGGAAATAGAACTTAAATACTGTCGTCTTTGTCTCAGCTCAGTCACCCAGAGCTTGTGGAAGGCCTTGTGCTCATTAACGTTGACCCTTGTGCTAAAGGCTGGATTGACTGGGCAGCTTCCAAAGTAAGTACCAAACCACTCTTCTCAAAATAGCTTGTCTATTATTTTATTGAGAAATGCGTAACATACGGTTAAAAGCAAAAAGTCTCCAGTATATAGCTTGAAGAATGAAACCCAATCAATATACAGGGCGGCCATAAAGTTCATGTGCCTTTTTAAATAGTTGTGCAGTTTAAATAGTAAATGGCACACAAACTTTATGGCCACTCTGTATAGAATATTTCTGTTTTTAAACAGGTTTATCTTTTCTTAAATAGGAATTATAGAACGTATATTCCTTTGGGTCTAACTTCATCATCATTGTGTCTGTGAGCCTCCTCTGTGTTCGGTGTAGCACTAGCCCTTTTTAATTGCTGTTTAGTAGTCTATTATGTAAATACACAGAATGAGTTGTTTCTGTTACTTGGATCTTAAGAATAAAGCTGCTATACACATTATTTTCAGTAGATGTACACATTTATTTCTCTTGCGTTTATACCTAGAACTGAAACACCTGAGTCATATGGTTGTTCTATGTTTAGCTTTAGTAGATACTGCCAACAGTTTTCCAAAGTATTTGACCAGTTTATACACCAGCAGTGCATGAAAGTTCCAATTGCTCCACATCCTCATCAACATTTGATAGTCAGTCCTTTTAATTTTGTGAAAGATGAGCAGTTTTATTTGTAATATTTGTTTCTATATGGTACCTATCACCAAAATAGCTTTAGTTATTAAAATAACGATTTGTTTGTTTGTTTGTTTTTGGCTGGAGCTAGGTTGGAACCTGCCACCTCTGGCATATGGGGCCGGCACCTTACTCCTTTGAGCCACAAGAGCCTCCCCTAAAATAATAATTTTTAATTGTACCATTTTGAAAATTTTAATCTATGCTTATAGGTAAATAATGCTAGGTTTTAGTTTGCATTTCCTGAGGGGTAATGGTGTCAAGCACCTTGAATATACTCTTGTAAAGTGCCTGTTAATGTCTTTTGCCCTCATATTCCTTCCCTTTTAAAAATACTCTAGGCTGGGCGCAATGGCTCACGCCTATAATCCTAGCACTCTGGGAGGCCGAGGCGGGTGGATTGCCTGAGCTCACCGGTTTGAGACCAGCCTGAGCAAGAGCTAGACCCCATCTCTAAAAATAGCTGGGCATTATGGCGGGCACTTGTAGTGCCAGCTACTTGGGAGGCTGAGACAAAAGGATCACTTGAGCCCAGTAGTTTGAGGTTGCTGTGAGCTATGATGCCATGATACTCTACTGGGAACAACAAAGTGAGACTGAAAATAAATAAAAATAGAAATACTCTGCATGTGAGTCCTTTACTGGCTACATGTATCTCAGATATCATCTTCTATTGTGGTTTGCGTTTTCACTCTCTTAATGAAATGAATGAATGAATCACTCTTTTTAATGAATCCAAACAGCTTATCTTTGCTACTGTTCCAGAAGACATGTAGATTATGCTAACTGGAAAATGAAGGAATTTAACCTCTAAAATCTGTAAAGGGAGATAGGAAACTAAAGGGGAATGCTACAGAGTTTACAAATAAAAACAATCCCAATACCAAACCAAAATAAAAAGAGGAAATAAGAAAAAAGGCATTGTGTTGTATCCCATTTAGGTCGAGCAAGGTAACTTATGACTATAATCCTAGCACTCTGGGAGGCTAAGGTAGGTGGGTTGTTTGAGCTCACGAGTTCAAGACCAGCCTGAGCAAGAGTGAGACCCCCATCTCTACTGAAAGTAGAAAAACCAGTTAGCCCACTGGTTTGGTTGGTGGTTGGTCATGATGGGTGCTTGTAGTCCCAGCTACTCGGGAGGCTGAGCCAGGGGAGATTGCTTGAGCCTGGGATTTTGAGCATGCTGTGAGCTATGCTAATGCCATGGCACTCTAGCCTGGGGAAACAGAGTGAGACTCCGTCTGAAATACACACACACACACACACACACACACACACACGTGTTATATCCCATTTACATTGAGGTCATCTATTCTAAATATGATTCACTGTTTTTAGGTTGGAAAAGAAGTAGTTTGGAACATTTTCTTGCTGAAGTACAAATGTCATGTATATGTTGTTTTAATCTGAAACCATGGGATTTTAGATTATGGTTAGAGAGAAAAATAACTTAAGCCTTTATTGCCTGCTGTTATGCCTCATTTGTCAACAAATACCTTCTTCAGAATACTTTTAAGTTGCCATGTTTGTTCTAATTTATCACTGGAGGACATAGTCTCCAAAACTACCACCCAACTGATCACATATATTAAGAATTTTTATTGATTCTAAAACCATAAGATCCAATAATGTGACATCTAATAACTTAATTGGAAGGATAGTTAGTGATACTTAACAAAGATTTAAATGGAAGAATAATTTTTTTTGTTTGTTTGAGACTCACTTTGTTGCCCTCAGTAGAGTGCCATGGTGTCATACTTCACAGCAACCTCAAACTCTTGGGCTCAAGCGATTCTCTTGGCTCAGGCTGGTCTCAAACCTGTGCGCTCAGGCAGTCCACCTACCTCGGCCTCCCAGAATGCTAGAATTACAGGCATGAGCCACTGTGCCTGGCCCAGAAATTTAAATATGTATAACAGATTTAAGAACAGTGCCTGGCACATAATAAGTACTATATAGATACATTAGATTTTTTTTTTTTTTAGAGACAGATTCTTTGTCACTCTCAGTAGAGTGCTGTGTTGTCACAGCCCACAGCAATTTCCACCTCTTGGGCTTAGGTGATTCTCTTGCCTCAGGCTCCTGAGTAACTGGGAACACCTGGCTGTTTTTTGTTGTAGTTTGCCTGGGGTCAGGTTCGAACCCACCACCCTCAGTATATGGGGGTGGTGCCCTACTGCTGAACCACAGGTGCGACCAGGTATATTAGATTTTTTTTTTTTTTAATTATCGTAGGCCAGGCGCGATGGCTCACACCTATAATCCTAGCACTCTGGGAAGCCCAGGTGGTAGATTGCCTGAGTTCATGAGTTTGAGAGCAGTCTGAGCCAGAGTGAGACCTTGTCTCTAAAAATAGCTGGGCATTGTGTCAGGCACCTGTAGTCCCACCTACTCAGGAGGCTGAAGCTAGAGAATCGCTTGAGCACAAGAGTTTGAGGTTGCTGTGAGCTATGATGTCACATCACTCTACCGGGAGTGACAACTTGAAGCTTTGTCTCAAAAAATAAATAAACAAACAAACAAACTGTTCATTCTCAGAACTACCTAGTAAATTGGTACCATTATTGTCCCATGGAAAAATTAAGTCATTTGTTTAAGGTCATGTAACTAGTAAGTTGCAGAGCCAGGATTTTCATTAAAGTCATGGTATGAGGCAAAAAGATGGAAACAGCCTAAGTGCCAATAACACACATTAAAAATTATGTGGAAATCAAAAAAATTATGTTATTTGGTTATTTAAGGAATGAGAAAATTTTTGTGTTAAGTGAAAAACAAACATCAAGCTATACATGTGTATGATCTCAATTTTGTTAAAAACATATGCATAAGGAAAGAAGAAAAATAATGTCTCGTTAGTAGTTACATCTTTGGCTGGTATATATATTTTATTTATTTATTTATTTATTTTAGATAGAGTCTCACTCTGTTGCTCCAGGCTAGAGTAGCCATGGTGTCGTCATAGCTCACAGCAACCTCAAATTCCTGGGCTGAAGCAATCCTCTTGCCTCAGCTTCTCAAGGAGCTGGGACTGCGTACACTCATGACAATGCCTGCCTGGTTTTTCTATTTTTAGTAGAGATGGTTTCTTACTCTTGTTCAGGCTGGTCTTGAACTCATGAGGTCAAGCAACCCACCCACTTCAGCCTCCCAGTGTGCTAGGATTACAGATGTGAGCCACCTCACCTAGCCTTTGGTTAGTAGAATTACAAATGTTTTTCATATTCTTTTTTTTTCCTAATTTTGTATGATAAGCATAAATTAATTTTATAATTTTTTTTTTTTTTTTGAGACAGAGCCTCAAGCTGTCACCCTGGGTAGAATGCTGTGCTGTCATAACTCACAGCAACCTCCAACTCCTGGACTTAAGCAGTTCTCTTGCTTTAGCCTCCCAAGTAGCTAGAACTACAGACGCCCACCACAATGCCCGGCTATTTTTTGGTTGTAGTCGTTTGGCATACACCACCATCTCTGGTGTATGTGGCTGGTGCCCTAGTCACTTGAGCTATAGGTGCCGAGCCATAATCGTCTTTTCTAGTGTTACCTTTAAGCTTTGGAGAAATGATGTATTTCCTAGCTTTGGATGAAACATACTAGTGCTATAGGTAGTCTTTCTTACAGCCTGACTTATTTAAAATTTGTCCTGCCCGTGCTTGAGGGCTCACACCTGTAATCCTAGCACCCTGGGAGGCCAAGGCAGGAGAATCCCTTGAGCTTAGGAGTTAGGAATCAGCCTGAGAAAACCAATACCCTATCTTTATTAATAGAAGAATTAGCTAGAAATGGTGAATTGTGCCTATAGTCTCAGCTACTAGGAAGGTTGAGGCAGGAGGATTGCTTGAGCCAAGAGTTTGAGGGTTGAGCTAGGCTAAGGCTCAGGGCACTCCAGCCCAAGCAACAAAATGAGACTGTGTCTCCAAAAAAAAAAAAAAAAGGTTGTGTTTTGTTTTTTTTTTTGTCCTAATTCTTATCTAATATGTGGATACATTAACACCTGAACACTCACATATATCACCTTAATAAAATTCTTATAAAATTTCAGATTCATGAGCATTTATGAATATTAAGCATGAAATGAGATTGGGTGTTAATTCATTATCTGTAACTTATTAAGACAATTTTAATTTGATCTCTAACCTGATAACACATGTGAAGATTTCAGGATTTCTTTCCTGTTAATCTTTCTGGGACTATATGGTACTGTTCCATCTATATCCATATTTATTTCTCTCACCTCCTCTTCCCCATTCTCACCCCAGCTCAGTACCTCACCTCTTATCCAAGTCAGCAGTATAAATTCATTATAAAACCAGGGAAGAAGGCTTACAGGGAATCAACAACATAATTTGAGTTGGAAATTTTTCTGAAAATAGATTTCACAGTCTGTACATTTACGCAGATTGCTGCATTTATTAGACTGAGATGCAGCTTTTTTGAAATGGGGAGAATTAGGAGAAAAATGTTCAAAACGCAAGAACATTCTGTAAACAGAGCTATTTCCTCCCACTCCCTGAAATGAAGGTGGCAAAAACTGGAAGAAAGAAAAAAATTGTTTTTGTCTCTTGGCACCTTCGTAGTGATTATAAGTCAGTCCTTATTAGCCATAAGTCCGGTGTAAATGCAGAATTACAGACAGGAATGAAGTAACAAACAGCCATGAAGTTTTAAGTCTTGAGTTTTCAAAGGGATGGCCAGAATTTCTTCCAGGGACCTATTTCAGGCTCTATTGTTATCCTGGAAGGGAGACTTTCAGGGTTTGTTTTTATTTTTTTGAGACAGAGTCTCACTTTGTTGCCATCGGTAGAGTGCCTTGGTGTTATACCTCACAGCAACCTCAAACTCTTGAGTTTAAGCAATTCTCTTGTTTCAGCCTCCTGAGTAGCTGGGATTACAGGTGCCTGCCACATCACTGGGCTATTTTTAGAGATGAGGTCTCGCTCTTGCTCAGGCTGGTCTCGAACCTATGAGCTCAGGCAATCCACCTGCCTCGGCCTCCCAGAGTGCTAGAATTACAGGTGTGATCCACCACGCCCAGCCTTGAGACTTGAGACTTTTAGGTTTTTCTGACTGACTGCTTTTTTTTTTTT
>NW_003852420.1:18512650-18516447 GCF_000181295.1 Otolemur garnettii | reverse complement strand
CTTCTTTTTCTCAAGTTTCTTTGAAAGTACCATCTCATAAAAATGTATGACACTGAATGTGGAAGGGTTTTTTTGAGGGATAATATATATAGAATAAAGTGGAAAGCTTGGTAAATTTTTATGTATGGTTACTTCTTGACACGGAGTTTTTATCTTTTTAGATCTCAGGCTTGACAACAAATGTTGTGGACATTATCTTGGCTCATCACTTTGGGCAGGTAAGCGCCTATTCCAGCTAGGAGTGCTGTGTTTCTTGGCTTGCATGTGAATTCTTATTTTACCTCAGGAAAGAAGGTGTGCCTTAGAATTTACCTGAACCTAGCAGATAACACTTCCAGTGCAGGCTGAGGTACATGTGGCCCTGCAAAGGCAATCTTACTGGAGAAGCGTTAACTCTGTACCACATGGCTCTTGACATTTGGAGAGATGAGAGAAGATAGCGTCTCCCGCAACCTGTTCCTGTAAAGCAGCATGCCATCTGTTAGTGTTTGACAACATCACGTGCCTCACCAAACATGTTTAGAGCTGTGAGGTGATCTGGGAAAGGCTTCACAGGAATAGAAATTTCAGGAGAAAAAAAGAAACCATGAAATGTTAGTGCTGAAAGAACCTTAGAGGTTCTTTCTTTCTTTTTTTCTTTTGAGACAGTCTCATTTTGTTGCCCTCAGTAGAGTGTCATGGCATCATAGCTCACAGCAACCTCAAATTTTTGGCTTGAGCAGTCCTCTTACTTCAGCCTCCTAAGTAGCTGGGACTGCAGGAGCCCACCACAATGCCTGGCTAGTTTTTCTATTTTTAGAAGAGACCAGGTTGGCGGTACCTGTAGCTCGGTGGGTAGGGCACCAGCCACGTACACTGAGGTGGTGAGTTCAACCCCGGCCCAGGCCAGCTAAAACAACAATGACAACCGCAACAACAACAACAAAGTAGTCGGGCATTGTGGGCAGGTGCGTATAATCCCAGCTACTTGGGAAACTGAGGCATGAGAATCACTTAAGCCCAAGAGTTTGAGGTTGCTGTGAGCTGTGACACCATGGTACTCTACCGAGGGTGACAACTTGAGACTCTGTCTCAGAAAAAAAAAAAAAAAAAGACCAGGTTTCACTCTTGCTGGGACTGGTCTTGAACCCCCAAGCTCAAGTGAGCCACCATGCCCAGCCTCTTAGAGGTTATTTTGTTCAGTTCTTAAAGTTTTTTTTAATGGTGAAGAAACTGAAGTCTAAAGAGGAGGTTGCAGTTCAGGGGTCCTCAAACTTTTGAAATGGGGCCAGTTCACTGGTCCTCAGACCATTGGAGGGCCAGAATGCGGGCCCCAGGGACGAGTCGGCTGCTAAGCAGGACAGGTAGTGGCGGCAAAAACACCCAGTGGGCTGGATAAATGTCCTAGGTGTGCTGCATACGGCCTGTGGGCTGTAGTTTGAAGACGCCTGGTATAGATAATTGTTAAGTGGAGAAGGGGACTCGACTGGTAGGTTGGGGAATCCTGGTGTTCTTCCCATAGGTGGGTTACCTCTGAAGGTGTGATGGAATAAATGAGTAATGGGATCAGAGAGCTGTGAGGTGTTTGGAGTAGGGAGAGGAAAAAAATGTAAATAGAGTTAATGGGTGCTCAGTTACAGTCTGCATAGTTAATTTTAAATATCATCTGAAGGAAAATGGCAAGTAGAGAGAAAACCAAGTACTTATAATTTATGATAAGTACTTTAGATGCACAAGGTCAGTTATTTTTTACATGGATCTATTAACCTGATTTTGAGATAGTGTTGATTCTCACCAAGGGCAAGAGAAATAGTATAACTTGCCACCACTGTCTAGATAGTAAGTGTCGGAGCTGACATTTGAATCCCAGTCAGGCCAAAGCCTATAATCTTTTATTTTTTATTAAAGTTACAAATTCATATACATAAGGGTTGTCTGAAACATATCCAGCCATGTAGTATGAGAAATAGAGACCTACATGGCTAGATTCTTTCCAGATAGCCCTTGTATTTTAAAGTAGAGAATTTCTATAGTGCTTATTACCAAAAATCTACCACCACCCCATTTTCTGGTTCTTAGAAGTAACCATTCTAATTGTAGCTGATTCTTTTGGGTTTTGCCTACATATATTGCTCTATCAAATTGAGGTTAAGTATAATTTATATAGAATATAGCTCACGTAGACCAGGTGCAGTGGCTCACGCCTGTAATCCTAGCACTTGGGAGGCCCAAGTCGGGCAGATTGCCTGAACTCGTGGGTTCAAAACCAGCCTGAGCCATAGTGAGACCCCTTCTCTAAAAATAGCTGGGCATTATGGCAGATGCCTGTAGTCCCAGCTACTTGGGAGGCTGAGGCAAGAGCATAGCTTAAGCCCAGGAGTTTGAGGTTGCTGTGAGCTATGACGTCATAGCACTCTACCAAGTGCAACACGTGAGACTCTGTCTCAAAAAAACCCCAAAAACTGGCCTGTGGTATATATATACCATGGAATACTATGCAGCCATAAAGAAAGGTGGAGACTTTACCTCCTTCACATTTACATGGATGGAGCTGGGAAATGTTCTTAGCAAAGTATCACAGGAATGGAAGAAAAAGTATCCAATGTACACAGCCCTATTATGAAACTAACTTATACCTTTCATATGAAAGCTATAACCTAATTATAGCCTAAGAATATGGGGAGGGTAAAGGGAGGAGGGATTGGTGGAGGGAGGGTGATTGGAGGGATCACTTCTATGTTTATCTTACAAGGGTACAAGTGAATCTTTCTAAGAGTAGAATATAAACATCTTAACACAATAATTAAGAAAATGACATAAAGGCTATGTTAAACAGTTTGATGGAAATATTTCAAATTGTATATGAAAACACCACACTGTACCCCCATGGTTGTATTAATGTACACAGCTATCATTTAGTTAAAAAAAAAAAAAAACTGACTTGGATTTCCTGGGGGGTGAGCTCAGCACACCCCACCTCCCCTCAGCCAAGCCTAGAGTATAGAGGCCAGGCATCCTCTCTGTATGAGAGGCATTTAAGTAAGGGTCCTCACCTGGGCTATCCAAGGCTTCTATTGAAAAAAAAAAAAAAAAAGAAGAAGAAGAAAGAATATACTGCACAAATCATAAATGTATCTCAGTGACCTGTGTATATACTCCCATGTAACCATTGCCTAAAATCACTATATAGAGCATTTCTCTCTTGCCCTATCCTATTCTCTAATGCTCCACCCCCAAACCAGGTATTCACAATTTTGTTATCTCTATAGATTATTTTTGCCTGTTCTTGAACTTCATATGATTCATATAAATGAAATCACACCATGTACACTTGTCTGGGTCTGGATGCCCTAATCTGGGTTTGCAGCTGAAAGCAGAAGTCCTTTTGGAGATGCAGAGGCCTCTGATCTTCCTCCCTCTTATTCTGATTTTCACCCAAACAATCAAGAAAGTACCTTGAGTCATTCTCTCATGGAAAGGAGTGTCTTTCTGCCTTGATTCCAAGCTATGGATTCTTCCAATCGTGCGTCCACCAGGTCTCAACTAAGTACCCTAGGAGAGGGCAGACAGTCCTTCTTCCCAAAGAGTAGCTGGAGATAGTGGTGAGGAATCAGAAGATAGTGATTATGAAAATTTGACCCCACAGAGCCCTCTAATAGTGAATACTCACATTCACAGGATTCTCAACCCATGACACATCTCAAGGAGGACCCCAGGAACACTCAAACTTCTCAGATTTAACTAAATAAAAGAAACTCTCCACTTAGCACTATTTTCTTTAATTGCTTATTGAGAGAGTGATTTAAGATTAATTGAGG
>NW_003852420.1:18502814-18511409 GCF_000181295.1 Otolemur garnettii | reverse complement strand
TGTTTGGTGGGTCCGGGCTGGGGATTTGAACCCGCCACCTTAGGTGTACATGGCTGGCGCCTTAGCCAGTTGAGCTATAGGCGCCGAGCCAGATATTCCTTTTCTTATCTGGATGACTTTATGAAGTCTAAAGAGAAGGCTTTGTTTCAACTTTTTTCTATAAGCCTGATATATATTGTAACTTAAATTAGCTTCCTTTAAAAAAAATGTAGAAATGTTAATTACCATTAAGTAATCATCTAAATAAGTATGTCATAAAATAAATTAAAATAAATTATTTTTCTCTTGGTGGATTATAGTGGGAAAAAAAGAACATTCTTAGACTATGTTCTCTTTGCCTCCATCTCTCTAATGCTTGTATTTCCACTTTGGGGTTTTTCATCCGTAGACATTATCTCTTGACTTTCCATTATGGCACATGATCTTTCTCCCTCTCTCTCATATATACACACACACTCCCACCCCTACCTTGTCTTTATGATATACATTTGTCTTTTTCCAACCCTTCTCTTCCCAATATAACATAAGATAATTTATGTTAGATCAAATTCAAGCATTTATAGCATCTTGTCTATCTAAATGTTATTTAGAGCTGGGACATGGCCACATTTCTGTACAACATTTTGTGTTTCCTTGAGTTAATATTTGTCCTGTTTTTATTTTTTTGTTCGTTTGTTTGTTTGTTTTTTAAAGTTTATTTTATTTTTTTGCAGTTTTGACTGGGACCTGGCTTGAACCTGCCACTTCCGGTATATGGGGCCAGTGCCCTACTCCTTGAGCCACAGACACTGCCCTATTTTTGTTTTGTTTTTATTAGTTACTTGCTGTTCCATGTATTATCAATATTTCATACTCTCTTCCCTGTCAGTACAAATCTCCTTGTTCAGTAGGTTCAAGGATGGGCAGTTATTATTCATTTTCATCTTACTGAAGAATTCTCTCCCACAGCTTTAGTCTGTACTGGTTTGGTAACTGGTATAAAAGAGCCAAAGATGGCTTCTGTGGATTGGCTCCTAGGTTGTTTATTTCTTCACTGTATCTATTAGCTCAGAAACCTTCCAGCACCAAAATTAAGCTTTTACATGTCCAATTCTTTTAAAAATAGCCCAAACAGGGAGTTTCCTGTGGCTCAGTGGATAGGGCGCTAGCCCCATATACCGAGGTGGCAGGTTCAAACCTGGCCCTGGCCAAATTGCAACAAATAAAAAAAATAGCCGGGTGGCAGGCACCTGTAGTCCCAGCTACTCAGGAGGCTGAGGCAAGAGAATTGCCTAAGCCCAGGAGCTGGAGGTTGCTGTGAGCTATGACACCACGGCACTCTACCAAGGGCAACAAACTGAGACTGCCTCAAAAAAAAAAAAAAAAAAATAGCCCAAACAAGCCGTGTAGAACCTGCTTGGTTTGCATATCCTACAAAACTTCACCTCACATCTGCTGACCATTGATAAGATAGAGCCTTCAAGTTATAAGACCCTAAGTTACTACGATCCTTCAGAATTCTCTGACCCAGAGACTCTCTGGGTTTGAGTCCAGCTTAGGCAACATAGTGAGACCCCCCACACACACTCTAAAAAGTAAAAAAATATAATAAAATCAAAACCCCACCAAATAAGGAAACTAGGTTTCAGAATGTTTGCGTGACCTAAGTTCCGCAGCTAGTACTTGAATCCACAATATGTTCTTTGGTACCCTCATCTGATACAGAGTATGCCACTGAACCAGTCTGGTACAAGTAAAAGAAATGTCAGCCGTTCAGCCTGCAGGTACATGCTAGCCCCAGGCCAGGGGTCCTCAAACTTTTTAAACACGGGGCCAGTTCACTGTCCCTCAGACCATTGGAGGGCCAGACTGTGGGCCCCAGGATGAGTCAGCTGTTAAGCAGGACAGGCAGCAGCAGCAAAAACACCTGGCAAGCCGGATAAATGTCCTAGGCAGGCCACATGTGGCCCACAGGCCGCAGTTTAAGGATGCCTGCCCCAGGCTCTGCCCTAGTTCCCATCATGAGCAATAAAGTTTGGCTTTTGACATTGAAAATGCAAACCATCTGTAGCCCCAGCTATTGGAGAGGCTGAGGCAGGAGGATCACTTGAGCCCAGGAGTTTGAGGCTTTATTGAGCTATGATCATGCCACTGTACTCCAGCCTGGGTGACAATGAGAACTTATCTCAAAAAAAAAAAAAAAAAATTTAAAAAAAAGAATACAAACCAGGCGAGGGTGCAGTGGCTCACTCCTGTAATCCTAGCTCTGGGAGGCCGAGGCAGGTGGATTGCTTGAACTCATGAGTTTAAGACCAGCCTGAGCAAAAAAACCAAGACCCTGTCTTCACTAAAAATAGAAAAACTGAGTCAAGAGGATCACTTGAGCCTAAGAGTTGGAAGTTGCTGTGAGCTATGACACCACAGCACTCTGCCCACGGAAACAGCTGAGACTCTGTCTTTAAAAAAAAAAAAAACAACACAGGCTCAGCACCTGTAGCACAGTGGTTATGGTGCTGGCCACATGCACCGAGGGTGGTGGGTTCAAACCCAGCCTGGGCCAGCAAAACAATGATAACTGCAATTTAAAAAAAAAAAAAATAGCTGGGCATAGTGGCAGATACCTATAGTCTCAGCTACTTGGAAGCCTGAGGCAAGAGAATCGCTTAAGCCCAAGAGTTAAATTTTAACATGTCCAATTCTACATGTTAATGTTGTGAGCTGGGACACCGAGGCACTCTACTGAGGGCGACATATTGAAACTCTGTCTCAAAAAAAAAAAAAATGCAAACCAAACAAAATGGACTTGTTCTGCAGTTCAGAAATTTACCCATGTCTTCTTTTAATTGTCTAGGAAGAGTTGCAGGCCAACCTGGACCTGATTCAAACCTACAGACTGCATATTGCCCAAGATATCAACCAAGAAAACCTGCAGCACTTCCTAAGTTCCTATAATGGGTACAGTTGTTTCCTATTTCTTCACTTAAAAGCAGAAAGGTCTAAAAAGATAATTGACATGTAGGAGAGAGGGGAAAGGGTAATAAATGACTTCTTCCATTGTTGTGTGCTGGAACTACTTTTGTGCTATTTCACCATAGTAAAGAATTTGGACTTTAAGATGTATGAAAACAGGTTTCAGAAAGAATGAGTTGGGTGAGTGCAATTCATGCCTGTAATCCCAGCAGTTGGGAGGCTGAGGCAGTGGATTGCCTGAGCTCACAGGTTTGAAACCAGCCGAAGCAAGAGCAAGACCCGGTCTCTAAAAATAGCTGGGTGTTGTGGTGGGCATCTGTAGTCCCAGCTGTTTGGGAAGCGGAGGCCAGAGGATCACTTGAGCCCAAGAGTTTGAGGTTACTGAGCTATGACACCACGGTACTCTACTAAGGGCAACAAAGTAAGACTCTGTCTCAAAAAAAAAAAAAGGAAAGAAAAAATGAGTGAACTGAAAGCAGTTTCGGGTATGTTCAAATATGAGTTGTAGTTCTAAGATGTTTTCAGACAGAAGGTACCTAAGTTATGTACACATAAAAAAACACAAGTAAATTGAGATAGCACAGGAAAATGCACGTAGGGAAGACAAAGGAGAGAAGTCATGGTCCTCAATTTAGTTTGTCTTGGCTGATAGCTTGTCATCAGGTGGAAGTAACACACGAACACTCGTAAATTCTCTTTTATTTGTATGTTCCAAAACTTACTATTACATTCCCCCAGTCACTGAGAAAGAGAAAAAGAGTGCTGAATCTAATCTTGGGATCAGCTTCTCCAAGGTGAAATTGTTAGCTCCTTCTAACTTCATGGGAACACAGACAAAGATTAAGGAAATGGACCAGCTATAACTTACCCAAAGTTACAAGGGAGCAAAGCTAGATTTTGAACCTTGTTTCTTTAGCTATTTGTATAACACATTCCTATTTTTAGTTGAAATCAGAAAGATTAAGCTCTGTGCTAAACTCTGTTCATTATAAAGAAAACTCTCCCTGTCCCCCCCCAAAAGTATAAGTCATTCCCTTATCTTTGGGAATTTATTCCTGTAAATTAATTAGATCATTAAACACTTAGGACTCGAGGATTTCAGCAGTGTTACTGTTGAGTTTTTTATTACAATTTTTTTTTTTAAGAGACAGAGTCTCACTTTATTGCCCTTGGTAGAGTGCCCTGGTGTCACACAGCTCACAGCAACCTCCAACTCCTGGGCTTAGGTGATTCTCTTGCCTCAGCCTCCCCAGTAGCTGAGACTACAGGCGCCCGCCACAATGCCTGGCTATACTGTTGAGTTTTGAAATTGGCTCCTTTTAGCATCCCCCCTCAGGGTTGAGCCAGGAGCCTCATTCCTGCTCTGTAACACTCAGGATGCCACTGAAATGGAAGGCATTATGAAGAAAAGATAGTTTTCATATTTCTCAATAGATGTTGATGTTTTTGACCAGGAAATAACCTGAGTTTCTGTGATTTTACCTGAAAAGAGCATTGCTTCTCCTTTGTTCTTGTAGACGCAGAGACCTGGAGATTGAAAGACCCATTCTGGGCCAAAATGATAACAAATTAAAAACATTAAAGTAAGTTCCTTAATTTCACCACTGACTTGCTAAATAGCTTTGCCTTTCATAGACTTATTCAGTGTTTAGTAAGTTTATGTGCCTGTTTGCTAAGTGACTCCTCTAATTTTGCCTGTACTAGGTGTTCAACTTTACTGGTGGTAGGGGACAGTTCACCTGCAGTTGAGGCTGTGGTAAGTATGTTCTGATACCATGAAGATGCAATAAAATGTATATAGCATACCGCTAACACACTAGAAACAGTAAGTACTAGTTTCTCTTGTTTTTAATTGCACATACCAGGGTTTGTTCTTTGTTAAACATTTTGGAAAATTCCTCATAAACCACTAGGTTTCATCACATGGAGTCTGTATTTCTCTTGATTCATTTTGTGGAAATAGTACAACTAATCACTGTTTACCTATTGTCAGATTTCTGGCAGCCTTAGCCTTTAATCTGAAATAGATTACCACCCTAACTCTACCTCCTTCTCAAAGACATAGCACATTAATAAGAATGATTTATATTCATTATAGAAAATATGAACAGTTTTTTAAATAAAATGGGGATTAAAATCATGATCCCATTACCCAAAGATAAACTATTACCTTTTGCTTTAACATAGATCTGATGGCTTGGCACCTGTGGCTCAAGCGGCTAAGGCACTAGCCACATACACCTGAGCTGGCAGGTTCAAATCCAGCCCAGGCCCGCCAAACAACAATGATGGCTGCAAACAAAAAAAAAATAGCCAGGCGTTGTGGCAGGTGCCTGGGATCCCAGCTACTTGGGAAGCTGAGGCATGAGATGCACTTGAGCCCAGGAGTTGGAGGTTGCTATGAGCTGTAATGCCACACTACTCTACCCAGGGCAACAGTTTGAGGCTCTGTCTCAAAAAATAAATAAATAAATAACATAGACCTGATTATGTTAAACAAGATTTTGGCACTTGACTTAACATTAGCACTATTGGTAGCATTTTTCTATTTTAAAGTCAGTATGTTGGACCCAAACCTTTCACCATTAACTAAGATAGACTGTCACTAGATTAAAGATTTAAACTTATGACATGAAACCATAAAAATACTAGAAGAAAGTGTAGGGGAAAATACTTGAAGAAATCGTCCTGGGTGAAAATTTTATGAGGAGGACCACCCCGCCCCCCCAGCAATCAAAGCAATATCAAAAATACACTATTGGGACCTGATCAAACTAAAGAGCTTCTGCACAGCCAAGAACACAGTAAGTAAAGCAAGCAGACAGCCCTCAGAATGGGAGAAGATATTTGTAGGTTATGTCTCTGACAAAGGTTTAATAACCAGAATCCTTAGAGAACTCAAACATATTAGCAAGAAGATGGATCCCATCTCGGTGGGCAAGGGACTTGAAGAGAAATTTCTCTAAAGAAGCATGGCCTATAGATATATGAAAAATGCTCACCATCCTTAATCATCAGAGAAATGCAAATCAAAACTACTTTGAGTTATCACCTAAATCCGGTAAGATTAGCTCATATCACAAAATCCCAAAACCAGAGATGCTGGCGTGGATGTGGAGAAAAGGGAACACTTATACACTGCTGGTGGGAATGCAAACTAACACGTTCCTTTTGTAAAGACATCTGGAGAACACTTAGAGAACTAAAAATAGACCTGCCATTTGATCCTGCAATTCCTTTATTATATATCCAGAAGACCAAAAACCACATTACAACAAAAATATTCGTATCAGAATGTTTATTGCAGCCCAATTCATAATTGCCAGGTCATGGAAGAAGCCCAAGTGCTCATCAATCCATGAATGGATCAATAAACTGTGGTATATGTACACCATGGAATACTATGCAGCCATAAAGAAAGATGGAGACTACCTCCTTCATGTTCACATGGATGGAGCTGGAAAATGTTCTTCTTAGCAAAGTATCATAAGAATGGAAGAAAAAATATCCAGTGTACACAGCCCTATTATGAAATTAACTTACAGCTTTCTTATGAAAGCTATAACCTAATTATAGCCTAAGAATATGGGGAGGGAGGAAAGATGAAGGAAGGGGGGCTGAGTGGAGAGAGGGTGATTGGGGGGATCACTTTCTATCTTTCAAGGGTACAAGTGAATCTTTCTAAAAGTAGAATATAAAGGTCTTAACACAATAAGAAAATGACATAAAGGCTATGTTAACCAGTTTGATGAAAATATTTCAAATTGTATATGAAGACATCACACTGTACCCCATGATTGCATTAATGTACATAGCTAACATTTAATTAAAAAAAAGAGTAAGTATGTCTGCATAATATTTCATCTTGTAGACATACTATCATTTACCTTTATTCTTGTTGATTCTTTCTTTTTTTTTTTTTTAGACAGAGCCTCAAGCTGTCCCCCTGGGTAGAGTGCTGTGGCATCACAGCTCACAGCAACCTCCAACTCCTGGGCTCAAGCAAGTCTCCTGCCTCTGCCTCCCAAGTAGCTGGGACCACAGGCACCCGCCACAATGCCCGGCTATTTTTTGGTTGCAGCCATCATTGTTGTTTGGTGGGCCCAGGCTGGATTTGAACCTGCCACCTTAGGTGTATGTGGCTGGCACCTTAGCCACTTAAGCCACAGGCGCCGAGCCTTGTTGATTATTTATGATTTTGCATCACTAATAATGTTGCCAGTGGGAGGGCACAGTGATTCATGCCTATATTCCCAGCACTTTGAGAGGCTAAGGCAGGAGGCTCCCTTGAAGTCAGAAATTGGAGAACCAGGCCAGGCAACATAATAAGGCCCTTTTTTTTTTTTTTTTTTAACAAAAAAGTTTTTAAAATGAACCAAGTGTGGTGGTTCTATGCCTCTAGTCCCAGCTACTTGGAAGGCTGAGATAATAGGAGGTAACTCCTCCCTTGAACCTAGGAGTTTGAAGTTACAGTGAGCTATGATCAGACCACTGTACCCCAGCCTGGGATACAGAGCAAGAAACTGTCTCAAAAAATAATAATAATGACGATAATGTTGCTATTCAACATTCTTATATAATCTTTGACTAAATCTTTGGAATGGATTTCCAAAAGTGGAATTAATGTGTTCAAAATCATAACCCTTTATAAGGTTTTCTTTTTTTTTTTTTTTTGGTTTTTGGCCGGGGTTGGGTTTGAACTCAGCACCTCCAGCATATTGGCTGGCACCTTACTCCTTTGAGCCACAAGCGCCACACTATAAGGTCTTTAATACATCTTGCCATTTGAGAATGATTGTATGTGAAATAAACAAACCAAAAAATAGTATACATTTTGTCAGATTTCTTTCCAGTAAGGATATGCAGATATACTGGTATATTGCCATTAGCAATATATAAAATAGCCTATCACTGTACCCTGTCCAACAGTGAATTTTTCTTTCAGACTTGATATTTTTACTTTTTCTTTTCATGGCTATTTCTTTTAATTACTATTTTTTTGTAGAGATGGTGTCTTGGTATGTTGCTCAGGCTGTCCTCGGTCTTCTGGCCTCAAACGATCCTCTGCCCTTGACTTCATAAAGTGCTAGGATTACAGGCATGAGCCACTGCACCCAGCCCAAAGTTGACAGTTTTTCATGTCTATAACATTTTTCCCATAGTGTATATAACTTAACTAAGTATCTGTGTGAAATTACTTGATTTTCTTTGTCTGCTTTTATTTCTGCCCTATATGGAACACAACATTAAGGAGTGGTGCTTTTTGGAAATGGAGTCTAGTAAATAATCATAGGTGTAGACATAGGTGAGAAGGTTTGTGGGACAGGGAAAATGTAGGATAAAATTCTACATTCTGAATTGCCCTATAAAACATTCTCTATCCAGTGTAAAACACATGGCGTGACTTACATACAGAGGCAAATAACCCTAAATCCCCAGCCTCTTAAATAAAATTCCCCAAAGGTAATATCTCAATATATCAAGAAGGAGCTTTATAAAGGTCAGTCTTTTCTGGCTAAAAGATAGGAAATACATGCTACAACAATATCAGAAACATTTTTTAACAAATATTTACTTAACTTAAAACAGGAAAATAGGGTTATTTTTAGAAAATACCCTTGGCTCGGCGCCTATAGCTCAACCGGC
>NW_003852420.1:18489309-18502534 GCF_000181295.1 Otolemur garnettii | reverse complement strand
AAAAAAAAAAAAAGAAAATAGCCTTAATCAGAATTCCCTTATAATACTGAATTAAGTGCCTCGGCGTCTGTAGCTCAGCAGCTAGGGTGCCAGCCACATACACTGAGGCTGGCAGGTTTGAACCCAGCCCAGGCCTGCTAAACAACAATGACAACTACAACAACAAAAAATAGCCAGGCATTGTGGCAGGAGCCTGTAGTCCCAGCTACTTGGAAGGCTGAAGCAAGAGAATCACTAAAGGCCCAAGAGTTTGAGGTTGCTATGAGCTGTGACGCCACGGCACTGTACCGGGGTGACGTAGTGAGACTCTGTCTCAAAAAAAAAAACAACTAGATTAAGTATTTCCACAATGAATCTTGGGTCTAAAGTTATTTGCCTTTTTTTTTTTTTTGAGACAAGAGTCTCACTTTATTTCCCTCGGTAGAGTGCCATGATGTTACAGCTCACAGCAACCTCCAACTCCTAGGCTTACGCAATTGTCTTGCCTCAGCCTCCCGAGTAGCTGGGACTACAAATGCCCTCCACAATGCCCGGCTATTTTTTGTTGCAGTTTGGCCGGGCTGGCTTTGAACCCACCACCCTCGATTTAGGGGACTGGCACCCTACCCCCTGAGCCACAGGCCCCACCCTATTTGCCTTTTTTATTTTTATTTTTTTATTTTTTATATTTACCTGGAAGGATTTGGAATATTTGTCTTTTTTTAAATTGCATGGACTTAAAGCAACATTTGCAATTATTTTTCAAGACTATTTTAGTCATATCTAGATAAGTTGTCTTCCTCTTTCTACTTTTCACACCCTGAATGTTTATAGAGAAGAACTTCAGGAGCCCATCTGTACCACAAAGCAGATACTCTTCTTTACACAGTCCAACCTAGCTCCCCTGCATTTTATCCCACAAGTTGGTAGGGATTGAGAAGAGTGGAAGAAGTAGGAGACACTTCACAAGTTCTAGTCTCTGTTGCTAACTGTTCTTGCTCACTTATTCATTTAACATCAGTTTTTGTGGCTTAGTGTTATGTAGAATATGAAAATAAAACAATCTCTGTATTCAGAGACCTGGGTAGAGAGTAGCCATGTCAGAAAACACCAATGTGGTTGGCCCACCAGTATTAAGACTTCTTAAATTGTTACAGAAATTACAAAGTAGTGAACCAAGGAAGAAACTATGAGTTATTATGTTAAACCCAGACTTGGGAGTTCAGTCTTCCAGTTAATATTTGTAGTTTATCTATTGTGTTTTAAGCACTAAATTCTACCTTTCAGAGTTAATGCATATTCTGTAGTAAACTGGTATATTTGTTTATCACCACCTGGATATTTCATTGTTTATAGCAAATCAAAAGTCTGATCTGGTAATCCTGACTTTTAGATTATCCCGATTTTAGAAGAGTTTTGTATACCTGCACACCAGCAATCCCCACAGCAAAAGTTTAGCTCTAACACTGGTTTTTGTCTCAGTAATTTTAACTCCATAACTGGCTTGCTGCCTCTGCAATCTGTCATTATTAGGCTACTGCTGTTGTAAAACAGCTCAAATCCTGTTACCTCAGGCACCCCCTGTGGCCTCCTGCCTTCCACAGTTAGCTCCACCCTGCCCCTCCGCCCCCCCCCCCATGTCTCAGGGCACCCGCACCTCACAGTTAACTCTGTATGTAGCATTCCCTTCACACCTCCTGGCTCTTTGCTTTGCTTCTCCCGACTCTGAAGCCTTCCGACGCCTACCTCTTCATCTGTCTGTAGAAATACTACTCATCCTTCTATCTTCATTTACCTCACTTGTGAAATTTTTTCGTTTTTTTTGCAGTTTTTGGCCAGGGCCAAGTTTGAACCTGCCTCCTCTGGCATGTGGGGCCAGCGCCCTACTCCTTTTAGCCACAGGCGCCGCCCTTACTTGTGAAATTTTTGAAGTGATTTCATTTTGCTTTGTATTACATGTTGTCACCCCACTGAATTTCAGACTCTTAGCACAAGTTTTTTTGTTTTTTTTTTTTTTAGAAACAGATATCACTTTATCATCCTCAGTAGAATACCATAGAGAACCTCCAGCTCTTGAGCTTAGGTGATTCTCTTGCCTCAGCCTCCCAGGTAGTGGGGACTACAGGCGCCCACCACAACGCCCAGCTATTTTATGTTGCAGTTTGTCCGGGCCGGGTTTGGACCCGCCACCCTCAGAATATGGGGCCAGCACCCTACTTACTGAGCCACAGGCACCGCCCAGGTTTTATATGTTTTTTTTGTTTGTTTTCTTTTTGCAAACATGTAGAAGGATAGTCTAGTTTAATCATAATGTTTTTAGCCCTAAAACATTGCTGGGCCCAGGGATTATCTCCTCAAAACATTTTCTCTGAGGTTTCTGCCTTTATGGATATAAAAATACAGGATAGCACATATGTAAATAAGTGAAGAGTTCAACACTTCACTCTTCCATATGTAGAAGAGTTCAACTTTTGAGTGGATAACCAAAGACCTAGAAGCAGAAAAGAGACTGGATGGAGGTAACAGTAGACTTACCACCCCCGGGCCCAGGAGAAGGGTACGAAGTACCATGGGGTGGGTACCTAGGGCTTAGTCATCGTGATCAGTTGTACTGAGAAACCATCAAGAAAGCCCAGCAGGAGAGGGCCACTATCTAGTTCACTTAAAGAAGTAAGGTAACTGCCCTCTTGATACATAGCTAGCCAGTATAAAGAATTTGATTCAGCATGCAGTTCTTTTTTTTTTTTTTTTTTTTTTTCATTTTGAGACAGAGCCTCAAGCTGTCACCCTGGGTAGAGTGCCATGGCATCACAGCTTACAGCAACCTCTAACTCTTGAACTTAAGCAATTCTCTTGCCTCAGCCTCCAAAGTAGCTGGGGCTACAGGCACTCACCACAACGCCTGGCTATTATTTGGTTGCAGTTGTCATTTTGTTTGGTGGGCCGGGCTGGATTTGAACCTACCAGCTCTGGTGTATGTTGGCTGGTGCCCTAGCCACTTGAGCTACAGGCGCCGAGCCTCAGCACACAGTTCTTTCCAGTCTCTACCTACAATAGATTCAGAAAGTGAAATCAGCCAGTTTTAGATCTACTCAGAAATATCAAACACAACAACAGGGACTATACCTAACAAGCGCAAACACTGTAACCTAATTCTTTGTACTCTCAAATGAACCTGAAATAAAAATAAATTAATTGATTTTTTAAAAGGCAGATGAGAAAGAAGGGAGAAAAAAAGAAATGCCAGATATAAAGTATATCATATAAATATATTTCATATACTATGATAATCTCCTTGGATGGTTCAGCCATCTCTGAGCTGTTGATCTTGCAAGATCATTTTCTTGACAAGCTATTTCTTCTTTTTCTAGTAATTCATAAAATTGTTTTCTCCTTTTTTTAAATTTTAGGTTGAATGCAATTCCCGCCTGAATCCTATAAATACAACTTTGCTAAAGGTAATGTGTCCTCTTCTCTCACTTCCCAGTCATTTGTCTGTAAATTATACATGCTTCAAAATTACTGTGTTTTCTGAAGTAGTTGCCCAGAAAGAAACAAAAGCTTCTCGTGGGCGCGCGCGCTCTCTCTCTCTCTCTCTCTCTCTCCCCTCTCTCTCTCTCTTTTTTTTTTGGAGACAGGGTCTTGCATTGTTGCCCAAGCTAGAGTGCAATGATCTCATCATAGCTTGCCGTAACCTCAAACTCCTGGACTCAAGTGATCCTCCTGCCTCAGCCTTCCGAGTAGCTGCAACTATAGGCATCTGCCACAATAAACAGCTAATTTTTTTCTGTTTTTGTAGAGATGTGGTCTCACTCTTGCTCAGGCTGGTGTTCAACTCCTAACCTCAAGCTATCCTACCGCCTTGGCCTCCTAGGGTGCTAGGATTATAGATGTGAGCCATCACACCTGACCTTATTCTTATTACCTAAAAAATGTTTCTTCCTAAACATATTCTCATTGTTGAACATTGGAAAATAGAGAAGAACATAAAGAATAAAATAAATTTAAATGATCCCTACTACCTAAGGGTAGCCTCTGGTAAAATATTGTTATTTTTTTCCTATACATTCTTACATGATTTAAGACTTACATCTTCATTGTAGTCTGTTTACATCATTTAAATCAGTAATTTTTGGCCCAGCACAATGGCTCACACCTGTAATTCTAGTACTCTGGGAGGCCAAGGTAAGTAGATTGCTTGAGCTCAGGAGTTCAAGACCAGCCTGAGCAAGAGCGAGGACTCCCTCCCCCATCTCTACTAAAAACAGAAAAATTAGCGAGGTGTTGTGGGAGGCACCTGCATTCCCAGATACTTGGGAGGCTGAGGGAAGAGGATCCTTTGCATCAGGGAGTTTGAGGTTGTTGCAAGCTGTGATGGCACGGCATTCTATCCCGGGGCAAATGCCAGGGCAACAGAGTCAGACTCTGTATCAAAAAAAAAAACAAAACAGGGTGGTTTTTACAGCCTGTATCTGTTTTTCTCAACTTATGACATAGCATTTTCTTAAGTAACTAAAAACTTCATAAGCTTTATTTAATGTTGTGAATATTAAGATAATGGATGGAAATTCTTTATGTGCTAAATCCTGCTGCATTAGTAAGGAAGTTTCAAATATTGTTCCTAAGAGTGAGGGTTGTTGCATTTTCTTTCTCTTAGGGCAACTGGAGAACAACTCCTGGACTAAATTTCTAGGGCTAGTATCAAGCGTCTCTCCCATTTGAGTATGCCTCATTGAAAAGTTTCAACCTAGCTTTTCCTAGAGCTTCCACTAAAATCTTTAGGTAGCTGATCTCATTTGAATTTGGGCTACTGTAGATTTAAATGCTAATCTTATGTTGCATAGTGCTATATTTTCATTCTGAAAGACCTCTGCCTTCTTCCCTTTCTTTTTTTTTTTTTTCCAAGACAAAGTCTCACTATGCTACCCTCATTAAGAGTGCCATGGCATCTCAATTCAAGAGCAATCTCAAACTCTTG
This sequence comes from Otolemur garnettii, assembly GCF_000181295.1. NCBI lineage: Eukaryota > Metazoa > Chordata > Mammalia > Primates > Galagidae > Otolemur > Otolemur garnettii. Next base: position 18,497,577 of record NW_003852420.1, on the reverse strand, counting down.
AGCTTAAACAATTCTCTTGTCTCTGCCACCCAAGCAGCAGGAACTACAGGCACCCACCATAATGCCCAGCTATTTTTTGGTTGTTGTCATTGTTACTTAGCACGCCCAGACCAGGTTTGAACCTGCCAGCCCCCGTGCATGTAGCTGGTGCCCTAACCACAGAGCTATGCCTTTTTCCCTTTCTCTTTGAAGTGAAGGGAAGTGCTGTCACTAAAAGCACTTCATAGTTCCTAAAAGTATACATGAGGTTAATGCTCTAAAGTGATCAAATTGAAAATGTTCTGGGCTCCAGGTGATTAATAGGCTAGTCTAAAGTAGGAATTAAAAAAAAAAAAAGTTCATGGTTTCAGCTCAGTTTTTCACTTCAGGTTTGAATCAGTATTCAGAAGTACAAAACTGAATCTACAATAGTCATAGACATGGTTTCTAGGCAGAAATACCCATTTACAACAGCATGGAAGATAGGATAACTATGTATGACGGATTGAACTGATCCTCAAACTATTTGATGAGTATGAGTTTTGGAAATAGTTTTTCCCAGTATTCTGTGCCTGCCTATGGGAACTATTTTATGGTTCTTATCATGCTTTATCTACTAAACTAATGAAAATACAGCCTATGACAGTTTGGTCCGTTAAATATTTGTCAGGTTAATTGCTCCTTTCTAATCTTATGTGTAGAATTTTCAAGGGACTATTCCTTGTTAATCTCAAATTTCTTTGTCTTCTGTGTCATTTTTCTCTTCTCAGTAAATCCCCCTCCTCAAAGAAAGTTAGTCCCAGTAAATTGAAACCATGGAGTTCATGTCCCTTAAAAAAATTTAAAAAATAAAAAAAAAGCCAGTCAGGCTGAATAGGATACAGACTGAGTACAAAGTACATAATAGCTGAGGAGAAGAGGGTGGGCTTATGTTTGGCCATCATATCCTAAAAATACTGTTTTCTGCAAAATGTATCACCTGGGAGCTTGTTATAAATGCAAATTCTTGAACCTAACTCCAGACCTATTAAATCAGATTCTGTAGGGCAAAGATTCTGAATTTTAACAGGTTCTCAGTGGGTAGGGAGCAGGCCCCATATACCGAGGGTGGCGGGTTCAAACTCAGCCCCATATACAGAGAGTAGAAACTTGGCCCCAGCTAAACTGCAACAAAATTAGTGTGGTAGGCCCCTGAAGTCCCAGCTACTTGGGAGTCTGAGGCAAGAGAATCGCCTAAGCCCAGGAGCTGAAGGTTACTGTGAGCTGTGTGATGCCACGGCACTCTACTGAGGGTGAGGGTGATAAAGTAAGACTCTGTCTCTACAAAAAAAAAAAAAACACGTTCTCTGGATGATTCTAGTGCACACTAATGAAGCCCTACCCTAGAAATTGTTGCAGGTAAGAAAAACCAGTTATAGGGTTTATGAGGTGAAAACAAATCCAGCTATAAGAAGAAAGTGACTGACCAAGCAAGGTGGCTGAATCAGTGTCAGCTACTGATTGGAGAACTCCCTTTAGTCATGGAGTAAGGATAATGTACAGTTGAAGGGGACATAGAAAGCAGGATGCACAGAGAAGTCAGGGTCACACTGTTTGAGGACTTCGAAAGTAACATTCTTCAGGTGGAGGCAGAGCCCTAACTTCATTGACAGAAAATTCCCACCCTGGGCCTGAGAGCCAGACCTTGCATCTTACTGATAAATAGGTGTTGAATAGTTCTTTTAGATTTGCACCCAAGATTATTGCAAGGGTCCAAGTCTTTGTATAGGAGAACACTGAGGAGATAAAACTGGGACACAGTTGTAAGGAATCTGAAATTCAATTCTGTCATGTTTGACAGGGCTTGGGATGTTCAGAGCATGTCCCTTAAGTGTCAGTCCCAGCTGACTTGCATGTTTTTCCTCTTCTAGATGGCAGACTGTGGGGGACTGCCTCAGGTAGTTCAGGTGAGATTTTTTTTTTTAAAACACCTGTTTGATTCTACCTCTCTGCCTATATAAAAATTAATGCCTTCTTGTTTTGTCCCTACAGCCCGGGAAGCTCACCGAGGCCTTCAAATACTTCTTACAGGGAATGGGCTACAGTGAGTAGTATACCACTTCTTTTCTAACGAAGATTTATGAATAATGGTGGCCAAATGGCTTGACATCTAAGAGCCTGCAATTCTTAGGACATAACCTATGCTAGAGAAAGTAGAAACCAGAATGTTTATGGAGCATTCATTTGTGCATATAAGAAGCTAACACTTATTAAGCACTTACCTTGTGTCACATACTATATATTCTTAACCTAAGAGGTAAGTTCTACTATTAGTCCCATTTTATAGAAGAGGAAACTGAGGCTCAGAGAGACTAAGTACATTTCCCAGGGTAAGAGTAAAGCTGCAGTTGATTCACACCAAGGCAGTCTGACTCCATTATAACCACTGAAGCTTAAGCTGTCCTAGCAGTGAATCTGAAACTGTGATTTGCTTTTGAAGTCAGATAGTTAATAACTCCTGGCCTAGAGAAACAATGGAGACTCCAGAAGAAGAGAATAGTGTTCTTGGTTAAATCTTCTATTCCACTACAGGACATGAAGTTGCAGGGCATTTTAGAGCAAGGATGTGTCCATATCATATGCTGTTGTCCTGGTCTCTTGTATTGTGAGATCCCTGAGCTTTCTTATTTGTCATAGAATTATCTACACTTGCTCCTATATTGGAGTTTTAAGAAAAACCTTTATACCCAGGTACAGAGCTCCTCTACCCAGTAGGCTGATTTTTCTCCTATCTTTGGTATCAGTGTGGAAAATGGCTATTGTGAGCCACTGGGTCAGCTGCTCTGGGAGCTGGGCCTTGGGTGCAGCCCTGTACCTGCCAGGCAGACCATATATGTCTTGTCTCAAGTGGCTGTGTCATCCCGTCTGTGAGCTGCTACCAACCGAGCCCACACCCATAGCCCTCTGGCTCACTGGAAGGAGGAGAAGTCCCTCTCCTTACCCATTCTTAGAAAACCGGTGATCTTCTAACCCATTTCTGATCCAAAGCAAGATGACTGTTTATAGTAGAAGGGAAAACAATTGCCTTTGTCTAGTTGAGAGAAGTAACATCTGAGATGCTTTTTGAAGTGTCTGTCAGCCTCACTCCTCTATAGGACCTTAAAATTTTATCCCTGGCTTAGAGTATTTTGTTAGTGTCTACTAAGTAGCTTAGGTTGCCACTTGGCACTTTGGTCACTAACCTGCCTTTTCCTGTGTCCATCCTGCTTCCAGTACCGTATGTGCAGCTCAGTCATCTGAGCACCGAGTCAGGTACCTTCCTCTGTGCTGGCCCTGCCCTCTGCCTCCCAGCCATGCTCTCCTGCTGCATTGGCTGCCTGCAGCATGTCCGCAGTTTTCTTGTGCAGTGAGAACCCGATAGAACGTGGCTCATTATCCCCCAAGAGGTTTAGCCTGTAGGCCCAAGCCCTAGGGGAAGAAAGGATCTGGTTGTAAGGGCCAGACCTCTTCATGTGATCCTAAATACAGGGTCCTAATAGCAGCTGAAACTTGATAAGTAGGGCCTCCTTCCACTGCCTCCTAGAATTAATCTTCAGTCACAGGCAGGAATGGAAGGGCAGCCTTGACTCTAAATGCCAGAGACTACACCCAATGAACTCTGCAGGTGATGGCACCTTTTGACCCCAGCATTGAAATGACTGGTGCCTCAGGAGGATAGGGAGGGAGGTTTTGCTAGGTAAGATTTGTCCTAGCCAAGCTGGAAGGACCTTAGGGTTAAACATTAGCAGAACAGAAGCCTGTAGTAATAGGAGCCTAACCCCGGAGGTGTTCCTCCCTGGCAGCCTATACTTTATCCCTGTGTAAAAGGCAGCTCCCAGCATAGCTACTCTCCCCTCTACCCAGACCTTCCTACATGTCTCCTTCCCAGGTAGTGAGGGTAGTCTGTGGACACGGATGGTAGTCTTGTTGTATCGGGCTTGCACTGTGTTTATGAAACACTTTCATACTTGTGTGGTTTGTCCTTTTTCTTTTGGTTTAGTCTTGCATGCACGGTAGGTTTTGGTTACCTGTTGGGTTCCCAAAGCCTCCTTCCTAATCACTGTATGAATGGTGTGGGCATAGCTAAGAGGCTATACTCTATGTGGACTTAGGGTTTCCCCTTGTTCTACTATGGACCAGAATCAGCTGAGATTCCAACCAGATCTATAGGATCAAAGTAGCCTTGCATATGGCCACACATCTAGTGATGATGCAAATGGCGATAGCTGTCCCTTGTCCTGGGTGTCATTTAAAATGGGTTGGAAGGCTCGGCGCCTATAGCTCAACCGGCTAAGGCGCCAGCCACGTACACCTAAGGTGGCGGGTTCGAATCCCCAGCCCGGACCCGCCAAACAACAATGATGGCTGCAACCAAAAAATAGCCGGGCGTTGTGGCGGGCGCCTGTGGTCCCAGCTACTTGGGAGGCAGAGGCAGGAGACTCGCTTGAGCCCAGGAGTTGGAGGTTGCTGTGAGCTGTAATGCCATGGCACTCTGCCCAGGGGGACAGCTTGAGGCTCTGTCTCAAAAAAAAAAAAAATAAATAAAATGGGTTGGAAAGTCTAAACATGAAACTTCTGGTGAAACTTCTAGATTAACTGAACATAACTGGGGTTCCATCTTCTAGTCCTCTCGGTTCTTTGTTAACAGTACCATCTGCCAGCATGACCCGGCTCGTCCGATCACGAACCCATTCGACCTCAAGTAGTATTGGCTCTGGAGAAAGTCCCTTCAGCCGGTCTCTCACCAGCACTCAGTCAGATGGAACTCAAGAATCCTGTGAGTCCCCCGATGTCCTCGAAAGACACCAGACCATGGAGGTGTCCTGCTAAGCAGATGCTCCTCCCCTGGACCATGCAAGTCCATCCTTCTTCAAATGACCACTCCATAATATAACATTTCATCCAGTAAACTGGCCTCTACTATCTTTAACTCATGCATGGCCACTGAACCTCTCTCTAGTAGCCTGGATTTTACCATTCTCTCTGCCTGCCCGCCCCCTTTTTTGTATATACTAAGACCATATCCATGACATTACTGTAACATTCCAACATCTTTAGCTGATCCAATCTCCATATCTTCTCTTGCCAGCTTTTTCCTGTGCTCCCCCAACTATGTATCAGATAAGATCTTTGATCCCAACTCTGTGTGTGCGAGCACGCGTGTCTGTTTGTGTGTATATAGTTCTGTGATTTTAGACATGCTTTCTTGTAGTGCTTCTGCAAAAAACAAAAAGGGACTTTTTTTGCATTCTCAATGATGTTTTTAAGGGAAATATGCAGAACAGATTTCTAGTTGGGTAGGCCACTGCATTCTCTTTTGGTTCCAAATTGGTCGACATGATTTGAAAAGTGACTTTAGGAGATAGCTGCTCCAAAGAATGTAAGAGATCGTAATGACTGTTGGGACCTTCAAGGTGCCTATTCAAAGGGAGGCAGGCAGGGTGGCCATCCACCCCCTGCATGCAAATGAACTCACATATTCTATAAATTAAAGGGAGGTATATATTCTACTAGAAGCCCATGAATAATGAGGTTCTGATACAACAGAATTTTTTCAAAGGAGCGAATGTGGCTTAATTACTGGACTCTCTAGCACAGGAAAATAGAAAAATATTCCAGGTCTCAGCTCTACAAGAGCAAAACTGATGTCATTGCAGTGTCTAATACCACTTAGCAGACATCTGTAAATCCTCAAAAAGTGCCTCCCAGGTCTGTAACAGGGAGAGTGAAGTATAACCTTGATTTCAATTTTTTTTTTTGAGACTAAGTCTCACTTTGTCACCCTCGGTAGAGTGCCGTGGCATCACAGCTCATAGCTCTTGGGCTTAAACAGTTCTCTTGTCTCAGCCTCCCGAGTAACTGGGACTACAGGCGCCCGCCACAACACCCGGCTTTTTTGTTGTTGTTGCAGTTGTCATTGCTATTTTAACTGGCCGGGGCTGGGTTTGAACCCACCACCCTCGGTACATGGGGCCTGCGTCCTACCCACTGAGCCACAGGCACTGCCCTTCAGAAAGATTCTTGATCCTATGAACTCCCTTTGGTAGGAGGGAAGGGGCCAATCTGTCAGGGCAGCCCTGACCAAATAAAATTGTTTTAAGCTTCCTGTCTACTGTTACGTGAAGGGTCACAGCCAGCCAGAGAGGATAGCTGGAGGAGGGTGAATGACTACGGAGACCAACTGCCACGCAGCGAGAGCCCAGTTCTTGGAAGCATTGGAATGTAAGCTCAGGGTTATTCAGTTCCAGATCTTGGGAAGGGGCTTTTCAGACACATTGTTTGCTTTCTGCTGAGATAATAAATGCATCACTCTGCCAGAATATGACTTTTTACAGATTGTTAAATAAAGCTGTAAATGTCTCATTGTTACCTGATTGCTGGTGTTATTTCTCTCAAGCTACTCACTGGAGTTCATGGATGCAGCAAGTAATTGTATGCTGGCTCTGTGCCGAGCTTTATCACATGTGATCACTTCTCCCTCCTAGCAACACTGTCCATTTACATGGAGGAAGTAAAGCTTCAGGGTAAATTGTCTAAGGTCATACAGCCAATAAGCCCCTCAAGGACTGAATCCTAGTTCCATCTGGCATGTCTGTATGTCCCTCAAACCAAAATTTGTGAGAAGCCCAACAGTGCTGTCTGTGATGAAGAAGCTGCGGTCTTTGGAAAGGTGCTTCACATCCCAGCTCTGCCATCTGTGTGGGATTACTTAGTCCTGCTTATCATGTAACAATCTACAACCTCTTATCTGCATTCCTTTAAAAAATCAGGCATATTTCTTCAGAAATGGCTGTATTTGTACCCATCAAGAATAATTTCTGGAAGCCATCATCTCAGATCAGTTTTGAATTATCCAGAGGCTAGGGCTACCTTAAGTACAACCAGGTCACTACAGGAAGTACTCATAAAATGACATGGACCCAGCCCATTTTGGTAGAGAAGAGAAACAACTGGATGTAAACATAATCAGATTGCCAAGCTGAGTGCCTAATGGTGCAGATCAGTGCTCTTCAGAATGCCTGAGATGGGGTTGATCTGATGGCCATGGTTGCTTTGGAAACCCATGTGGCTCCAACCTTCTTGGCCACACAACATGGAAGGTTGTGCCTGGAAGCAGGCCTTAACCTACTACCTGACTTGTCCTCAATTCTCTTTTCATTCAAATTTCCTTTCTTACCACTGAGTGCAGAAAAAAAATTGAGAGCCTGCTTTATGAGAGGCAAGCAGGTAGCCACGTAGACACTATACAAGAGATAATTGTATAAACTTCTTCCATTTATCCTGTCTTACCCATTTCTAGTGGCAACTCTGCAAAGTGGGCAGCAACTGTTTTACAGACAAGAAACAGTGGCTGGGTGTGGTGGCTCACACCTACAATCCTAGCACTCTGGGAGGCTGAGGCAAGTGGACTGTTTGAGCTCACGAGTTTGAGACCAACCTGAGCAAAGGCAAGACCCAGTCTCTACTAAAATAGAAAAACTGAGGCAAGAGGATCGCTTGAGCCCAAGAGTTGGAAGTTGCTGTGAGCTATGACACAATGGCACTCTACCCAGGGCAACAGCTTGAGACTCTTGTCTCAAAAAAAAAAAAAAGAAAGAGCCCAGGAAAATTAAGTGATTTGGCCAAGGTCACTTAGCTTGACAAAGTAGTTTCCAGGGGCAGTGCCCATGGCTCAAAGGAGTAAGGCAGCGGCCCCAAAAAGTACTTTCAAAAGTGGCCTACAGTCCCAGCCACTTAGGAGGCTGCTGCTAAGTAGGAGAATGGCTGGAGCCCAGGAGTTCAAGTCCAGCCTGCACAGCACAAGACCCCATATATTCAGCATTTTTTTTTTTTAAAAGGCAGGGTCTCAACTGTTTGCCATGCTGGAGTAGTGGCACATTCATAGTTCACTGCAGCTTCCAATTCTTGGGCTCAAGGCATCCTCCCAGGTAGCTAGGACTATAGGTATGCACTACCAAGCTAGGTTTATTTTGAAATTTTTTGGCAGAGGCCAGGTGCAGTGGCTCACACCTGTAATCCCAGCACTCTGAAAGGCCAAGGTGGGCGGATTGCCTGACCTCACAGGTTTGAGACCAGCCTGAGTGAGAGCAAGACCCTGTCTCTAAAAATAGATGGGTGTTGGCTCGGTACCTGTGGCTCAAGTGGCTAAGGTGCCAGCCACATACACCTAAGGTGGCAGGTTCCAATCCAGCCTGGGTCCGCCAAACAACGGCTGCAACCAAAAAAAAAAAAAAATAGGCGCTGTGGCAGGCCCCTGTAGTCCCAGCTACT
>NW_003852420.1:18485063-18488939 GCF_000181295.1 Otolemur garnettii | reverse complement strand
AAAAAAAAAAAAAAAGAATATGATGAAAGATACACATGAGTAGCCAAATAAAGTACATAGGATGAAGTCTGAAAAGATCCAAAGTACAAGAGCTTCTGTTCCTGTGGAGCTGGGGTATGTCACCTGACATGGATATGTTTGCTGATCTGGAAGCTCTTTGAACCTTGTATTTTACAGCTTTCTTTTAATCTCACTATATGTGCAGCACTTCAGGAATTTTTATAGAGGCTTCATAGCAACCATTGCCAATTATTAACTCAGTCTCCAGCTCTCCCCTCCCCAGAGGATGTGGCAGGTGTGGCAAACTCTAACCTCATAATCATGGCTTGGTCTTTCTGGTGATCCGCCCCCATCCAAGAGCCCACAAAGAACTCACACATTAGAACAAAAGACGGGCTGAGCACAGCAGCTCATGCTTGTAACCGTAGCACTTTGGGAGTCTGAGGCAGGGGCATTGCTTGAGTCTAGGAGTTCAAGACCAACCTGAGCAACATGAGACCCCCATCTCTACCTCTACAAAAAAAGAAAAAATTAGCCAGGAATGGTGTGGTTTATGCCCTAGAGTCCCAGCTACTAAATAAGCCAGGGCAGGAGGATCACTTGGGCCCAAGAGTTTAAGATTGCAGCAAGCTATGATGATGCCACTGCATTCCATCTGGGTGACAGAGCAAGACCCTGTCTAAATAAATAAATATAGGCAGGGCTCAGTGGCTTATGCCTGTAATACTAGCACCCTGGGAAGCCGAGGTGGGTGGATTGTTTGAGCTCAGGAGTTTGAGAACAGCCTGAGCAAGAGCGAGACCCCATCTTTACTAAAAAAAAATAGAAAAACTGGCCAGGTGCAGTGGCTCACACCTATGATCCCTAGCACTCATGGAAGCAGAGGCAGGTAGATTGCCTGAGCTCATGGGTTCAAGACCAGCCTTAGCCAGAGCAAGACCTCGTCTCTAAAAATAGCCAGGCATTGTGACAGGCACCTATAGTCCCAGCTACTTGGGAGGTTGAGGCAAGAGGATCGCTTGAGCCCAAGAGTTTGAGGTTGCTATCAGCTATGATGCCATGGCACTCTATTGAGAGTGACAACCCGAGACTCTGTCTCAAAATAAATAAATAGAAAAGCTGAGGCAAGAGGATCACTTGGGCCCAAGAGTTAGAGGTTGCTGTGAGCTATGACACCACAGCCCTGGGTGGTGCCTGTGGCTCAAAGGAGTGAGGTACCAGCCCCATGTGCGGGTTCAAGCCCAGCCCTGGCCAAAAACTGCAAAAAAAAAAAAAAAAAACAAAAACAAAACAAAGGACACCACGGCCCTCTACCCAGGGGGACAGTTTGAGATTCTCTCAAAAAAAATAAAAAAATACATATATACATACACCCATCACACAGGAAATTACAAGGGTTTTAGGAGCTCTAGCTAACCCAGGGGGGAAGACCAAGTACATATTTCTTATATTATAGTGGCAGACCTAAGATTTTATTTATATTATTCTATTGTCCTGGGCAGAGTGCCATGGCAGCATCATAGCTCACAGCAACCTGTCTCTTGGGCTTAAGCGATCCATTTGCCTTAGTTTCCCGAGTACCTGGGACTATAGGTGCCTGCCACAATGCCTGGCTAGTTTTTCAATTTTTAGTAGAGATAGAGTCTTGTGAGACTCTCTGATGCTCAGGCTGGTCTTAAACCTGTTAGCTCAAGCAATCCAACTGCCTCAGCCTCCCAGAGTGCTAGGATTACAGCCATGAGCCACCATGCCCTGCTGATTTATTTATTTTTAGGCAGAGTCTCACTCTGTTGCCTAGGCCAGAGTACTATGGCATCAGCCTAGCTTATAGCAACCTCAAACACCTGGGTTCAAGCAATCCTCCTGCCTCAGCCTCCTGAGTAGCTGAGACTACAGGCATGTGCCATGATTCCCTACTAGTTTCTCTATTTTCAGTAGAGATGGGGGCTCACTCTTGCTCAAGCTGGTCTCACACTCCTGAGCTCAAGGGATCCTCCTTCCTCAGCCTCTCAGAGTATTAGAAATATAGACGTGAGCTACCACACCCAGCCAGATTTTAAACTAATTCTCCCCATGTGGAAAGGGAGATTTACATGGTGGGATTCTTTTTTTTTTTTTAAGAGACAGAAAAAAACTTGCCCTTGGTAGAGTGCTGTGGCATCACAGCTCACAGCAACCTCCAGCTCTTGGGCTTAGGCGATCTCTTGCCTCAGCCTCTCAAGTAGCTGGAACTACAGGCACCTGCCACAATGTCTGGCTATTTTTTTGTTGTTGCAGTTTGGCCAGGGCTGGGTTTGAACCCGCCACTCTTGGTATATGGGGCTGGTGCCATACTCACTGAGCCACAGGCGCTGCCCATGGTGAGATTCTTTTAAGAGACCAAAATTGGCCCCTCCCTGCTACCTACCTCATTCAGGGACCTCTCTTTGAGTCTAGTCTTGAAAGTTTACTCACAGTGGTGGCGCATGCCTATAATCCTGGCACTCTGGGAGCCCAAGGTGGGTGGATTGCTTGAGCTCAGAAGTTTGAGACCAACCTGAGTAACAGCAAGATCCCTCTCTACTAAAAATAGAAAAACTAGCTCAGTGCCTGTAGCTCAGTGGTTAGGGCCTCAGCCACATACACCGGGCCTGGTGAATTCTAACCAGCCTGGGCCTGCTAAAACAACGACAACCACAACAAAAAAATAGCTGTGTTGCAGCGGGCGCCACCTACTTGGGGGGCTGAGGCAAGAGAATCACTTAAGCCCAAGAGTTTGAGGTTGCTGTGAGCTGTGATGCTATAGCACTCTACTGAGGGCAACATAGTAAGACTCTGCCTCAAAATAATAATAATAAAAATAGAAAAACTAGCCAGGCATACTGGCGGGCACCTGTAGTCCCAGCCACTCAGGAGACTGAGGCAAGAGAATCCCTTAAGCCCATGAGTTTGAGGTTGCTATGAGTTATGATGCCATGCCACTGTAGGCTGGGTGATTGTGAGATTCTGTCTTAAAAAAAGAAAGTATACTTGGAAATCAGAGTTATATGGAGGCAGGAATGGGAGGGTGGGCTTGTGCTCAGTTCCTTGCCTGCCATCCTGGCCTACATCCCTCAGGGGCTGCCACCCAGTCTAACACCCAGATTAGAACTTAACTTGCAGAGTTACTTCACTCTGGCTCTTTCAGCTCTCCGTACCAAATACCTGCAAAGCTAAATATTCAACCAGTCATCCCTAGGGATGGAGGTGGAGGGGTGAGGGGAGAGAGAGAGACTGAGGGACCTGTAGAAACCCTGAAAACCTTAGCAAGAGTGTGCTCTGGCTGGCAAGGCAGAAAAGGCTGCGAATCTGAGCTGGAGTCAGGAGCCATCTCTGCAATGGGCAGCACAAATGCCCTTCTGTGTTGCAGGGCATCCATCTCTAGGAACACTCAGCCCCTCACGGGGAGACAGCCAATGAGTGGTGAAATTTTAATGACCTGCAGACTGAAGATAACAGAATTGTCAGTCAGCATTGCATTCCTTATCCTGAACCAGAGATTGTTGGCTTGGGCATGCATCAGAATCATCTGGAGGGCTTGCAGAAATATTGGGCAGGGGCAGCACCTGAGTCTCAGATCCGATAGATTGTGATCAGGCCTGATAGTTTGCATGTGTAACAAACTCTCAGGTAATCCCAAATCTGCTGGTCTAGGGAGCACACTTTGAGAACCACAGTGCAGATTGTGTTAGTCAAAGTGTGGTCCCCAGACCAGCAACATGGGCATCACCTGGGAGCTTATTCAAAAGGTAGAATCTTGGCTCAGTGCCTATAGCTCAGCGGCTAGGGTGCCAGCCACATACACTGAGGCTGGTGGGTTCGAATCCAGCCTGGGTCTGCCAAACAACAAGGACAACT
>NW_003852420.1:18471316-18484998 GCF_000181295.1 Otolemur garnettii | reverse complement strand
TCCCAGCTCCTTGGGAGGTTGAGGCAAGAGAATTGCTTAAGCCCAAGAATTTGAGGTTGCTGTGAGCTGTGACACCATGACACTCTAACCAGGGCAACATAGTGAGACTCTATCTCAAAAAAAAAAAAAAGAAAGAAAAGAAAAGAAAAGGTAGAATCTTGAAGCCCATTCTAGACCTACTGAATCAGAGTCTGCAACTTGCCAAGACCCCCAGGTGATTCCTATACACATTAAGGATTGAAGCGGCAGTGCTTTCCACACTTGCCAGTCAAGAGAATCTCTTGGTGTTTTGACATAGATTCCCAGGCTCCCCTTCTGGCAATATGGACTCAGAAGGTATAGGAGGATCCCAGAAATTGCTCCAACTAAGCCCCACCAGTGATTATTATGGTCAGGCCAGCCTGGGCAACTCCTGCTCGTTTACTTTGGTCCTGTGTTCCCTGGACAAGACCAAGTTGCAAAGCCAGAGAAAAACTTTTTGTTCCAGGATCATGACAAGGCAACTGCTGCTTCCCCAGAAACAGGAACTTGGGGAAGGTGGCTCCTCACTGGTCTGTGATGCCGTCAGAGGAAATGGGTGGTTGTGAGAACCACAGAGTCTGCAGACCGGGAGCTGGAGCTCCAAGGACCTTGCACCTGTGTCTTTGTGACAGACACAAAGAGCCTCCTAGGTCTTCTTCGCTGGCCCAGCTTTGCTCGGGAGGGCTTCCAGTCCCCCAGTCCAGAGTCCCCAAGGAGCATGGGGCTCCTCACCCTTCCTGGATGTACAGACTTCTGAGCACAGACAGATGCTGAGTTACCCAAACTGACTGGCAGAGCCTCTTATTCAAGATCCTCCCAAGCTGAGAGAGTTCTGGGTATACTAAGAGCAAGGACGTGGGCAGACTGCTGGAAGGGCCCCCCAAAGCTCTAACCTATCCAGCCAAAGCATGCATCTTAGCTGAGCCCTCTTCAAACCTCCCACGACAAGAACCAGTAAGTATACTTGCTTTTTGTTTTCTGATAGCCTCAAGACTAGTGAGGAAAAATGGTCCTCTCAGAGACTGGCACTGGGCTTTATTTGCTGCTAGGAAACAAGCTCGAGGAGAGAAAGTGGGTTTACTGAGGCTGTAAGAAGGGTGCTTTCTGGGGGTCCCAGAAGAATTGAGGTCTCCCCGCTCCACCTTTGCCTCCCTCTTACTGTGTGCCTTTGGGCCCTGTTCTGTGCTGCAGTGTTCCGAAGTCAGCGAATGAAAGGGGATTATACTCTCGGAAGACACATCAGCTGCAGAGTCTATAATTCCTTTCAAAGAATGATATCTCTCAGTCAGAAAAGAGGTCACAAATTTAATCCACATTCATCACTCTTATGCTTACTGCTGAAAATGATCTTCAGAAGCACAAAACACAGCGGTAGTCCCAGCTCTGTACTAACCAGCTACGTGAGGTTGCATGAGGCCATAAACATGAGGTTGTCCTCTCAGGGCCATGGTCATTGTATCTGAAGTGAGACTCCAGTGAGATGATCAATTACAAGTTCTGGACAATGTGCCGATGTCAGCTGCCTTTCACTCTTTCCTACCACCCCCTGGCACAGGTCCCCTAGAAAGTGCCAAGCACATAGTAAGTTGTTCAAATATTCGTATAGTTGATGATTAAATTATCTCGTAGATGTGTGTATTTTATATATATAAAGCTTCAGCCAATACCTCCTCCTCCAAGGCCAGCGCACTGGATGGTCTTTATTTTGGCCCCAGGGTCTTACTGGCCTCAACTCAGATCATGTGAAGGGAGGGAACAGAGAGTTCTGGGGAGGTTTCCAGCATCAGGGATGGGGAACCTACAGCCTTCTGATTTCATGATTGTTCTTTAAGAAGCGCCAAAAGTGGCAAGAAAAGTTTCATCTTTCTCTGCTAAGCCCTTTTTAATGAAAGGATTTGTTATGTAAAATTTGGATTCAGTCAAAAGGCTGCACTTAAGACTGGGAAGACCACAAGTTTCCTTAAGGCCGCAGGTTCCCCACCCCTGGCAGGCCCAACCCCACCTCCACCTGCAGCAGGAAGAAGTCTTTGGGTTTTTGTAGTTGGTAGTTGTGGTATTGCTGAAGGAGGGGAAAGGAAACTGAGCTTTACTGAGCACTCTGTGCCAAACTCCTCTAATTGAACTCACAATCCTGTGGAGTTGCTATTCACATTCATAGATGAGATTCTGAAAGCTTACCTGCTTTGCCTAAGGTCACACAGCTCGAACCTGGTTGATCTGAAGTCATCACTCATGTTACCCAAGGTAGATGTTCTCTCTCTGGGATTTCCTGGGGGCTCGTATCTGCAAAGTTAAGCATTTAGTCTGTGCCTCCACACAAGGGTCAGGGAAAGGCTGAGAGGCCACAGGAATATTGGCAACTTGAACTGAAGGGGTGCCCTAGCATCAAGGGAATCAGAAATCCCCTTGGGAGGCAGTAGCACCATCTCAGTCCTACCAAGGGTGCAGGACCCCAAAAGCCTGAGCAGGAAGAGGCTTTCAGAAGCCACTTCCTATGGGGGTTAAGGAGCTTCTTTCCAGATGAATACTGAGTTTTATATTCCAGATGAATACTGACCTCCCATAGAGAAGCAGCAATAAGCAGGTATTGTCATTCCCATTTGATGACATGAGACTGAAGAACAGAAAGAGTGCTCAGGACTGGCCCAAGAGGCCATAGCAGTCATGCCATGATATTGATGGACACATGTCCTCCTTCAGTCAGCATGGGGTTCAAGGGCAAGCATGATGTCCTCCTCCCTGGACTCCCAGCCCTTGGCAGGTACCTGGCAGAGAGCAGGGACTCAATGAATACCAGTGAATGGAACTAAGTGTGTAACTGTGCCTTGTCTCTACTGAAAAGGATGAAACCATCTCAAAAGAAATGTAAAACTCAGCCCCCCATTCTGCAAACACTGTAATATAGTGTTTGAGAAAATTAGCCTTACCCTGAAAACCTGGGTATTTATTCTAAGGATAAGACACCCGTCCAAAGAGGTGATCATTGCTTTGGTTCACTTAGTTACTGTGTGCTGACTACTGTGTGCTTAGTTACTGTGTGCTGTGTAGTGAAGCACTACACTACTAGTGTTGTGCTTCACTGAGTGCTAAGGAGAAAGGCAAACCAGAGGTCCTGTCCTTACACAGCTGTAGGACAATGGCAGATGAAGCAAGTAAACGCTATAGGAAATGAGTAATTAAAACTTAGAAAAAGATACAACAGGCAGCCAAGAGATAAAAAGGGGAGAAAAAGGAGGAGACTCCCAGGAGGAGCCAGCCTCTAACAAAGTGTCATTCAGGACAAGATGCAGGAAATTCAGCCAGCTGGGCTCCTCATGCACGTTATCTCAAAGACCATATGTTGGGGGTTGCTATCCCCATTTTTCAGACTAGGGAAAGGAGGCACAGAGAGGGGAAGTGGCCCAGCCACCAACACTTGAGGGCTTGCAAGTCATAATACCATCATCCAGCCTTGTGGCACTCCGTGACGCCAATAACATTGTGTTCTGTGCCACCTTTGCTTGCTGTGACACCAGCTCTCACACCTGCCCTAGTGCCCTCGCCATCCTGAGACCCTAGCCATGGGCCCTGATATGCCTCACTGATCCGCCACTGTCCTCTTTCTCCCAGTGGCAAAGTGAAATCTCAGGTGAGAGGAAGAGTTCCATGTGGAACTCCAAGGAATTCAAGGGAGTGGTCAGCAAAGGCTGGGACATGGGAAGAGCTTCCTAGGGAAGGGCAGTATCCTGACAGGCCCTAAGGGGAGGAAAGGGTATTCCTGCCACAAGAGGGGACATAAGCAAAGGCCTAGAAATAAAGAATTTAGCCTGGATGTGGCATAGAAAAGATGGGATCCAGGTAGCCAGGAGCCTCCAGTCTGGTAGGGGGCTTGAGTCTAGTCCTGATGGGAAGTGCGTCATATGTGTCAGCAGGAGATCTTCTGGGCCAAGGTGGGGAGGGATGGGTGTCTGGAGACCAGGCCAGGGGCCAGGGCTCAGTCTCCATCACAGCATCTCTTTCAGATTTCTCTTGGCAATGTGCTTCCGAGTGCTCTGCTGAGGAGCAATGGGAAGTCTGCCCAGCAGAGGAAAAATGCTGCCAAGCTCAAGCTCAAGCCCTTCTGTCCGAGGCCAGGACCCTGCACCCATGCAAGCAGGTAGGCTGTGGGCCCTTCCCAGGCACAAGGTTGTGCAGTCCTAGACATCACTGCCTCTGTGGGCCTTCCTGGCTAGCAATCCTAAAACAGCATCAAGTATCAATGAGTGCCTGCTGTATACCAGGCCTTTCCTAGTGAGTCATATAGGCAGCATCCCAGCTCTTGCAGTGATTGCATTAGCCATAAAGACAACTAGATCAATGAGAAAAATCAGACAAAGTGATAAGCACTAACCAGAATGTTAGACTAGGAAGGCCTGATAGTCTGTCCCTGTCGTCTCCTTTGATATCTCTCCTCCTCAGCTTATTCAGAGGCTAAGCTAGCCAGCTTCACCATGTAGCTCTCCATAACTGCACAGCCCATTACATAGCCACTAGCCACAGGCACTTGTTCAAAAGTTTTAAAATTCTATTCCTTCATCATACCAGCCACGTTTCAAGTACTCAGTAGCCACATGTAGTTAGTGGCTACCTTATTGGACAGCACGGAATTTTGGAACATTTCCACTGTTGCAGAAAATTCTACTGGACAGTTTAGACAATAGGGCTGATGTGAAATACTGAAGTAAAAGTAAGGCACTCTCTCTCTCTCTCTCTCTTTTTTTTTTTAAACATGGGGTCTCACTCTTACATCCATGCTGGAGTGCAATGGTGTTATCATAGCTCACTGGAACCTTGAATGCCTGGGACCAAGTGATCCTTCTTCCTCAGCCTTCTGAGTAGCTGGAATTATAGGTGTTATCTGCCACACTGGATAATTTTTTTTTAATTTATTTTTATAGGGATGGGGTCTTCCTGTGTGTCCCAGGCTGGTCTTGAACTCTTCACCTCAAGCTATCTTCTCACTTTAGCTTCCAAAAGGGCTAGGATTACAGATGTGAGCTACTGCACCAGGCTTAAAATTAGGGCTCTTTTGGGTGGTGTCTGTGGTTCAATGGGTAGGACACCGACCCCATACACCGAGGGTGGTGGGTTCAAACCCGGCCCTGGCCAAACTGCAACAAAAAAACAGCCGGGTGTCATGGTGGGCACCTGTAGTCCCAGCTACTCAGGAGGCTGAGGCAAGAGAATTGCCCAAGCCCAGGAGTTGGAGGTTGCTGTGAGCTATGTGATGCCACAGCACTCTACCAAAGGCGATAAAGTAAAACTCTGTCTCAAAAAAAAAAAAAAAAAAAAAAGTAGGGCTCTTTTAATAGGGGGAAAATCACTCATACAATGCATATACTGAGCCCATAACTATGATTTTCTATGATAGTCTTGATGAAAACTCCCAGATTTTAGGACAATTGGACAATTAAAATATCCTAGAAATTCTAGTATTTTGATATTAAAATTGTGGCTCCAAGTCTGAATTATTCTCTAAAATAGCCTACAAATCTATTCTCAAATCACGTCTTGATTTGGGATTTGGATAATATATTAAGGCTTTCCAGAAAAATAGCACCAGTAGTGCATGTGTTTATGGAGGGAGAGAGGGAAATTGATTTTAAAGAGCTGACTCACATGATGATGGGGCTGCAAGTCTAAACCCCAAAGGGCAGTCTGGGAAATGCCGCTGTGGTGGTCTGCAGGTGGAACTCCCTCTTCTTCCAAGGACCTCAATCTTGTTCTCTTAGGGGCTTTAACTGATTGGACGAGGCCCACTCTCATGATGGAGGGTGTTCGGCTTTACTCAGTCTACCTATTTAAATGTTTTGTTTTGTTTTGTTTTGTTTTGAGACAGAGTCTCTCACTCTGTCGCCCTGGGGTTGAGTGCCGAGGTGTCATAGCTTACAGCAACCTCAGACTCCTAGGCTCAAAGGATTCTCTTACTTCAGCCTCCCAAGTAGCTGGGACTACAGGTGCCCACCACAATGCTCAGCTGTTTTTTAGAGACAGGGACTTGCTCTTGCCCAGTCTGGTCTCAAACTCCTGCTGTTCAAGCAATCCACCTGCCTCAGGCTCCCAGTGTGCTGGGATTACAGGTGTGAGCCACAACATCTGGCCTCTATTTATTTTTTTGAGATGGAGTCTCACTGTGTCGCCCTTGATAGAGTGCCGTGGTGTGAGGCAACAGCAACCTCCAACTCTTGGGCTTAGGTAATTCTCTTGCCTCAGCCTCCCGAGTAGCTGGGACTACAGGCGCCCACCACATCACTTGGCTATTTTTTGTTGCAGTTTGGCTGGGGCTGGGTTCAAATCCGCCACCCTCGGTATATGAGCCCAGCAGCATCCTACTCACTGAGCCACGGGTGCTACCCTGAGACAGCCCCTGGGTAGAGTTCCATGGTGTCATAGCTTGCAGCAACCTCAAACTCAGGCTCAAGCAAACTCTTGCCTCAATTTTTCTAATTTTACTAGAGAGGGGGGTTTCACTTTTGCCCAGGCGGGTCTCAAACTCCTGAGCTCAAGCAATTCACCTGCCTCGGCCTCCCAGAGTGCTAGGATTACAGGCATGAGCCACTGCGCCTGGCCCCATCTGCCTCTATTTAAATGTTAATATCATCTAAAAAATATCTTCACTGCAACATCTAAACCGGTATTAGACCAGATGTCTGAGTACTGTGGCCTAGCCACAACGACACATGAAATTAACCATCACAGATAACAAAATCTTTCTATTTCATAGTTTATTTACTTCCTCCCTTGGATAGAAGCTGGTGACTGCACTTCATAGGGACCATGTGTGAGCTTTGTTGCCGTAACTGGTTAAGTCACCTAAACTCATCAAAAGTTGAAAGTTTTCCATTTGAGGCTAAGCATAGTGTTGGTGGCTCAGTTAATCCTGGTGCTTTGAGAAACTGAAGTGGGAGGGTCAGTTGAGGCCAGGTTGTTGAAAGCAGACACTGGACAACATAGTGAGACTCCATTTTCTTTCTTTCTTTCTTTTGAGAGTTTCACATTGTTGCCCCTGGTAGAGTGCAGTGGCATCATAGCTCACAACAAACAAACTCTTGGGCCCAAGCAATTCTCTTGCCTCAGCCTCCCAAGTAGCTGGATCTACAGGCACCCCCAACAATGCCCAACTATTTTTAGAGACAAGGTCTTGCTCTTGCTCAGGCTGGTCTCAAACCTGTGAGCTCAGGCAGTCCACTTGCCTCGTCCTCCCAGGGAGCTAGGATTACAGGCTTGAGCCACCACACCCGGCCCAATTTTCCCATTCTTATCAGAGAATACCCTCCACAAGACTTGGATCAGATATTTCCCTGCACCACCAGATGGCCAGGCCTTATGCTGCAAGGACAGCTCAGAGGAGAGACTTGGGGAGCTCTGAGCTGGGTTCCCTACAGGAGTCTCCATGCATGTCTGGAAGGATGTGTAGGAAATGGTCCATTTCCAGAATCAGTCTCACCATTCCCATGTGGCAGAGGCTCTTCAGCCACATGATGTCCAAACTCTTGGTTCTTGTCTGTCAACTTGCCTCTACCTCCCCCACATCCTGAATTTCCAGCTCCACCTAGAGGGCATCCCGGAGTCCCCTGAGACCTTGTTTCTTTGGAAGCATCTGAGACAGATGAGCCTATCCCCAGGTCCACCAGTGAGTGCGTTGCTATGTGTACAAGTCTCTTCCAGAGACTCTTACTGAAAAAGGACAGGAGGAAGGAATGGGAGGGTTAGTGGGCTCCAGTAAAGTTGCTTCTAGCAGCACATTTTTCAGACCCAGAAGGCTTTGGCAGACAGAGGGAGGTCTTTTTAGACTGGGTGGGCTGATCCCTGAGGCAGTTGAGGTATGTGAGTCCTGTGCTGACGGCACCACTTGCTGCGTGATGCCCAGCCTTGAAATTGGGCCTCGTGGCCACTGTGTCTCTGGGACTGTTCCCAGAGTGGCTGGGACCTAGGCCAGTCACTCCCTGCCTGACCATAAGCCTTGGAAGGGTATTCAAGCCCTTCCTGAGATGTGCCTGTAGGACGAGGTTTGGGCCTAAGAGCTATGCCCTCATTTCCCAGCTGAGTGCAGTCAGAGCCACAATGCCACAGCATGGCAGAGACACAACTACCTCAGGCAGTGGTGAGGGCTGAGCAGAGGGGTGCACAAAGCCCCCTCAGCAAGCAATGGCAGGTGGCTGACCAGAACATGTAGTCACACACACATGCTGAGTATCTGCCCAGGGCCAGTCCTGAAACAGTGGGCTCGGGGTGGCACCTGTTCTCAGGAGCCAGCACAGGTCTACACCTGCTGTTCTGGACAAAGGCCATGGGGAAGCCACTCCTTCCATGTGCACAGCACTCGAGAGTTATAAAGCTCATTCACATCTGATTTCATGGGCCCCTCCAGAAGCCTGGAGAAGGGGGAGATATAAGGAATGTGGGAGCAGCGGGTTTCCATGTGGAAGGGAGGATGTCTTCAGCCCCCTCCCCATACTGCATGCTGGTGCTCTCATGATCCTCACAGGCCCACCCTAAAGTCACTGTGTGACTTGGGATCTAGGACCCAGCTACTGGCCTTTCTGAGCTTCCTCTTTCCCACCTTCCAAAGCTAGCACCTGTCCTATGAGGCTGAACTCAGGTCTGTGCTGATACCCACTTAGAGCCATAGGTTTTAAGTTTTCTAAGAGCAGGATCTCTTTGTAAAGTCTCTGTGAAGAGCAATACATTAAATGGCATTATAGCCAGGAGCCCCAGTCCTTTTGCTACATAGATCCTTTCTCTGCAGCAACCCCAGAGCTGCCTGGGCATTTCCAGGGCCCTGCAGAACCCTGCTGGGAAAGCCTCAGATTCCAGGGTAGCCATCCCAGGAAAGAGGTAGGCTTCCCTCAGGGCATTTGTGGGAGGAATGACTACCAGAGCCAGACTCCAGTAGATGTCCTGTTTTCTGTCCTTCCATCCAGAGAGAAGCAAGGCTGCCGTGGCCCTGGGCAGTTTCCCTGCAGGTGGGCAGGCTGAGCAG
Organism: Otolemur garnettii; assembly: GCF_000181295.1. NCBI lineage: Eukaryota > Metazoa > Chordata > Mammalia > Primates > Galagidae > Otolemur > Otolemur garnettii. The sequence goes on along the minus strand of NW_003852420.1, from coordinate 18,475,976 downwards.
TCACTGAGACTGGGGGAACCATTGACCATCCTCTCTGAGTAAGTCAGCGGGCACTGGATCCCTGAAGACACACTGATGGGAGAAAGGGCCATCGCCCCAGTAGAAAAGTACAAGGCTTTTGGTGAAGTGCCCCCATGTGATCCTGTGATTGGATTTCTGGCAGTTTGGCACACCATTACTGAGAAGTGGTGGATGTGCATGCCTTGCTGTAGCAGAGAGCCTTGAATCATGCTATCTCCCAGCAGCCCCAGCCTGGCCCAGGAGGTGCCAGGACTGGCCAGTCCAAGGAAGCCTGGGAAACAGGTGGCCACAAGACCAAGCCTGAAAAGGTCCTTGTAAACTCCAAATGTGCAGTTCCTAGGGCCTTGGCTCTTCTGAAAGAGGTGCCTCCTCTTCTCTCTCTAGAAATGGAGACTGGTGGACAGTGCTGTCAGAAGTCTCAGGCAAAGAGTACAATATCCCCAGCGTCCAGGTGGCCAAAGTCTCCCATGGGTAAGTTCTCACCACAGACCTGCTTAGGGAGCTTCCTGCCCTCTCCTCCATAAGCATCTCCCTCATGCTCAGCCCGGCAGTGAGCAAAGCTGGGCACCAGGAGAATCCAGCCCAGGTCCTGCCTGCAGGAGGAGCAGATACCTCATTCTAACACAGATTGGCCTGGAGACTCAGGAGCCCAGAGGAAGGGTTGGGGAAGACCCTCTAGAGCATCAGTCCTCAACCTTATTGGTTTCATGGGAGACAGTTTTTCCAGACTGGGGTAGAGGGGATGGTTGGGGTTTTACTAGGTTTTTTTTTTTTTTTTTTTTAGAAACAGAGTCTCACTTTATTGCCCTCAGTAGGTGCTTTGGCGTCACAGCTCACAGCAACCTCCAAAATCCAGGGCTTAGGCAATTCTCTTGTCTCAGCCTCCAGAGTAGCTGGGACTACAGGCACCCTCCTCAACACCCGGCTACTTTTTTGTTGCAGTTTAGCTGGGGCCGAGTTGGAACCCACCACCGTCAGTATATGGGGCCGGTGCCCTACCCACTGAGCCATAGGCCCTGCCCTTTGTTTTGTTTTGTTTTGTTTTGTTTGAGACAGAGTCTCAAGCTATAGCCCTGGGTAGAGTGCTATGGCATCACAGCTCATAGCAACCTCAAACTCTTGGGCTTAAAGCAATTCTCTTGCCTCAGTCTCCCAAGTAGCTGGGACTACAGGTGCCCACCACAACACTCGGCTATTTTTTGGTTGTAGTTGTCATTGTTGTTTGACAGGCCCAGGCTAGATTTGAACCTGTCAGCTCCGGTGTATGTGGCTGGTGCCCTAGCCGTTGAGCTACAGTTGCCGAGCCAAGGGGATGGTTTTGATACGAGTCTGCAAGCAATTGATTTATTGTGGTTTCTGTGCAGTCAAACCTCCCTGTTAATGATAATCTATATTTGCAGTTGCTCTCCAGCACTAGTATCACTGCCTTAGCTCCACCTTAGATCATCAGGCATTAGGTTCTCATAAGAAGTACAACCTAGTTCCCTTACATGCACAGTTTACAGTAGCAGGGCTCTCACTCCTATGAGAATCTAGTTCTGCCACCACCAACCTGACAGGAGGCAGAGCTCAGGTGGTGATGGGAGCCATGGGGAGTGGCTATAAATACAGATGAAGCTTCAGCGGGACCCAGTTCCTATCAGGTCATGAACCAGTACTGGTCTGTGGCCCAGGGGTTGGGGCCCTAGCCCTACAGGACATGTTAAGGTCTGGGATTTGAAAGGTGGCCAGGATCTGGTGGAGGAGAATGCTGAGAGGGACATGGCCAGAGAAGGAAGCAGTCTGCGTAAATGTCTACAGGCAAGAAAACCAGAGGGGCCATTCTTAGCAGGTGAAGTCTTAGAAAGGAGAGTGGGTAGAATGGGGTGCTGGGTGGTAGGGCCTGGGTAATTACAGGAGAGAGGCTAGAAACACCCTCCCAGAACCCCACCCCACCCCACCCAGGACACTTGAAAATGAGGTTTCCAAGCAAAAAATGTAGAGGGTAAAACCATGAAGATGTCCTCCCAAGATCCTGGGGCCAGGACCAGAAGGATAAAGCTTGAGTGGACCTCAGAGACCCTGAGGCCAGATAGAACTTTGAAGGCCCAGAGAGGGGAGGCCTTGGTAGGGTCACACAGGGAGTGGAAGTAAGGTCCCCCTGACCCACCACAGCTGATCCCATCTCTCTCTCTTGTTCCTCTTCCAGGTGGCTCTATGAGGGCCTGAGTCGGGAGAAGGCTGAGGAACTGCTGCTGCTCCCGGGGAATCCTGGAGGGGCCTTCCTCATCCGGGAGAGCCAGACCAGAAGAGGTGGGTGAGCTCAGCCCCATCCCATGCCCTCCCTAAGACCTCAGAGAAACAGCCCACAGATCCCCTAGAGAATAGACTATACCTCTCTCCTCAGCCAGTCGGTCAACCACAACATCCTGAGCCCCAGCTCTATGCCCAGCCTGTATGGGCTGTGTGGGCCCCAGGAGGGGGGAAAGAGGGACAGGCTGTGAGGACAGGGAAGACAGCTAACTCTGGAGCAATCAAGGGAGGCTTCCTGTGGGAGTGGACTATGAATGGAAGCTTGAAGGATGTTCCCGAGCCTAGGCTGCGAAACACAGTAGTGCTGGGATGGGCCAGTGGGCTGTACCAGGGGACAAGAGGTCAGGAGAAGCAAGCAAGGCCCCACCCAGAGGGCCTTGAATGCCAGGCTGAAAAGCTCTGATGTTTTTCCCTAAAGTAGTAGGAGTTGTTACTTGTCAGAAAGACATGGTTAGTGCTGTGTGTTGAGTTGGGATGGGGGGGAATGAAATGCTGCAATACCCCGTCTCTCTAAGTGTGTATGTTCTGTGGGCCATTTGCTTAGAGATAGAGCAGATGGGAAGGTCAGTTTGGGGAACACCACAAATCATATCCTTCCCTGAGAGAGTAACAATCCATGGTAATCCAGCCTTCTTAGTGCTTTGCCTTTGTCTGTTGAGGCATTTCCCAAACACATTTTTTATTTTATAGAGATTGGGTCTCACTATGTCACCCAGGCTAGAGGACAATGGCGTCATCATAGCTCACTGTAAGGTCGAATGCCTGGGCTCAAGCAATCCTCCCACCTCAGCCTTCTAAGTAGCTGGGACTACAGCCATGTGCCACCGTGCCCAGCATCCCAAACACTTTGAACACAGGAACTTTTCATCATGCAGCACCCAGTAATGACGCCCAGCTGTCATTGTTTTTGGCAGGCTTGGGCTGGATTTGAACCCGCCACCCTAGGTGTATGTGGCTGATGCCTTAGCCACTTGAGCCACAGGCGCCAAGCCTAAAAAAAATGTTTCTCAAGTACCTATTATGTGGAAAGGCTTTAGGGAATAGCACCTATTATGTGCGCCAGGTCTTAGGTACCTCTGGTGAATGAGGTAGCTATGGTGCTTGCTCTTGGGGAGCTTCCAGCTCACTGGGTACAGTGTTCCTTGGCACATTCTTCGGGAAACAGAACTATTTGAGATTTGTATCAATGCCAGGGCTTTTCCCCTGAATGCTAAGAGCCAAGTGTAATATGACTTCGGGCTGGGTATAAGAGGCCAAATATGAAGGGCTAGAGTACCTAGCCTTGGTATTGGACCATCTGTCCTGAGAGCCCATCAGCAATAGAGCAAAAAGTCAGCATTTCTAACAGTCAACATAAATGGTTCACATCAGGGATCCAGGCTTAGCCAACTTTTAGGACTTGTTTGTTTGTTTTTTTGAGACAGAGCCTCAAGCTGTCACCGTGGGTAGAGTGCCGTGGCATCACAGCAACCTCCAAGTCCTGGGCTCAAGCGAGTCTCCTGCCCTGCCTCCCAAGTAGTTGGGACTACAGGCTCCTGCCACAATGCCCGGCTATTTTTTGGTTGCAGCTGTCATTGTTGTTTGGCAGGCCCAGGCTGGATTCAAACCCGCCAGCTTAGGCGTATGTGGCTGGCGCCTTAGCTGCTTAAGCCACAGGCGCCGAGCAGGCAACTGGGACTTGTAATAGTTACAGGATTTACATATCCTGACTAGCAGGCCCCAAGTTGTGGGAACATGCCAAATTACATATTCATATGGGACTTCTCTTGCCCAGGTGCAAGGCCTTTGCAAGCAAAACACAAAGTTGATAAAGTCTCTCTCTGATGGCCCTACTCTCCTCTGAGCTGCTACCACCAAGTTCCTTGAAGGAGGGACAAAGCAGGAAGTTGAAGGAAAAGTGGCAGTGCCCATGTTTGTGTTAGTCTCTTTATTTAGAGATGAGGTCTTGCTGTCTCCCAGGCTGGAGTACACCGGCACTATGCTGGCTAATTTTTTTTCATTTTTTTATTTTTTGTAGAGACAGTCTCACTTTATTGCCCTTGGTAGAGTGTCGTGACGTCACATAGCTCACAGCAATCTCCAACTCCTGGGCCTAGGTGATTCTCTTGCCTGAGCCTCCCAAGTAGCTGGGACTACAGGCGCCTACCACAATGTCCAGCTATTTTTTTTTTTTTTTGAGACAGAGTCTCACTTTATCGCCCTTGGTAGAATGCCGTGGTGTTACAGCTCACAGCAACCTCCAACTTTTGGGCATAAGTGATTCTCTTGTCTCAGCCTCCCGAGTAGCTGGGACTACAGGCGCCTACCACAATGTCCAGCTATTTTTTTTTTTTTTTGAGACAGAGTC
>NW_003852420.1:18469776-18471296 GCF_000181295.1 Otolemur garnettii | reverse complement strand
AGAGTCTCACTTTATCGCCCTTGGTAGAATGCTGTGGTGTTACAGCTCACAGCAACCTCCAACTTTTGGGCATAAGTGATTCTCTTGTCTCAGCCTCCCGAGTAGCTGGGACTACAGGTGCCCCCCAATAACGCCCAGCTATTTTTTTTGTTGTGGCAGTTTGGCTGGAACCAGGTTTGTACCCACCACCCTTAATATAGGGTGTTAGCACTCTACCCTCTGAGCCATAAGCACGGCCCAATTTTTTCATTTCTTTTTTTTCTTGTTTGAGACAGAGCCTCAAGCTATCCCCCTGGGTAGAGTACAGTGGCATCACAGCTCACAGCAACCTCCAACTCCTGGGCTCAAGTAAGTCTCCTGCCTCTGCCTCCCAAGTAGCTGGGACCACAGGCGCCCCCCACAACGCCCAGCTATTTTTTGGTTGCAGCCATCATTGTTTTTTGGCAGGCCCGGGCTGGATTCGAACCTGCCACCTTAGGTTTATGTGGCTGGCGCCTTAGCCACTTGAGCTACAGGCACCGAGCCCAGTTTTTTCATTTCTTAAAGACAGAATCTTGCTATATTGTCCAAGCTGGCCTTGAACTCTTGGGCTCAAGAGATCTTCCCACCTCAGCCTTCAGAGTAGCACACCAGGCTCTGTGTTGGGCCCTTTAAGTGCCTTGAAACCTTTCCATTGTCTGCCTTTCACAGATGAGAAAACCAAGGCTTGGAGAAGAGAAACAATTTGCCTGGGAACACTGAACTAATAAGTGCAGATGTAGGAATCAAATCCAGCCAGGGTTCATCTCCAGGAACCCAAAAAAAGGCACACTAGGGGCAATATGCTGGAACCACAGGCACAATGGCAGACTGGGAAGAGGTATCCTACAGTGAGGACAGACCTCCTGGTGCCTGCCCTAACTTGAACTGTCTGTGATGGGCTGTGAGGGTTCTTTTGTTCTCTGCCTCGGTCCTCCCTCTTAGGGCCCCTCCAGCTTGCCTTTGCCTCTCCTGCCCTTCCCTTAGTAGCTCCCCGAGGTCCCTAGGGTGACTGTTCCCAAGCCCCTCCTGTTATTTTCCAAGCAGCACCAACACTCACCCTCACACACACTCATAGACTGGTGGGGGCTGGGAGGCAGAGAGGCAGGCAGCCCAAGTGCAGCCACTGCAAACAGGAAACCACAATGGTGGTGCTGAGTGGGACAGGGCCCCACTGCAGACCTGACCCAGTGAGCCTGAGAAGCCACAGGAGGTGTTCCATGCTCAACTGCCCTACCCCACCCTTCTTCTGGCCTGGTTCAGTCCCAAGAGTATGGTGACCAGCTCTTTTGGGCACTCAGCCTCTGACCTAAGAAGGCATATGTACAAGGGGGAAACTGGTTGAGTGAGAAAGGAGAAAGCCAATGTAGGTCCACATAATTACTGGGATTAAGGTCCACATAGCTAACACCAAACGGGTAGATAAGAATGAAGCTCTCGGCTCGGCGCCTATAGCTCAACCAGCTAAGGCGCCAGCCACGTACACCTAAGGTGGCAGGTTC
>NW_003852420.1:18464589-18468129 GCF_000181295.1 Otolemur garnettii | reverse complement strand
CCACAGGCGCTCGCCACAACGCCCGGCTATTTTTTGGTTGCAGCCGTCATTGTTGTTTGGCGGGTCCGGGCTGGGGACTCGAACCCGCCACCTTAGGTGTACGTGGCTGGCGCCTTAGCCGGTTGAGCCACAGGCGCCGAGCCTGATGCAATGATTTTCAACTGGTGTGCCATGAGAGGATCTTAGGTGTGTTGTGAAAAATTTTAAAGATCATTAATTATTTTCAAAACAAGTTCAAAGCACAATAAGTGTATTATTTTTTTTGCTTTTTTTTGGGGGCAGTTTTTGGCCAGGGCCGGGTTTGAACCCACTGCCTCCAGTATATGGGGCCAGTGCCCTACTCCTTTGAGTCACAGGTGCCGCCTCTACTGTTTTTTTTTTTTTTTTGATCAACATAATTTAAGTGTGCCACAGAAATTTAACTGTAGGTTCAAGTGCGCCATGAGATAAAAAAAAGGTTGAAATACACTGCACTAACATCTGTGTATATAGTGAAATAGAGCAGAAAACATCGGGGAGCATGATTGTGGTTGGGGTAATGCTGCTTGGCTAATACTACTTCAAGAAACTTGTGTTTAGATATTTATAAGTAAGTATATCCTGAGTCACAGCGCAACATTTCACACTGTGGTTAGGCACCACAGCTCTAAAGGACCTGCATGATGTCATAGACAGTGGTTCTTATGCTTGAGTGTACAAATCTTCAGGGGTACTTGTTAACACTTAGGACCTACCGCAGACCTACTGAGCTGGACTGCTGCGGGTGGAGGTCAGAAATCTGCTTCCTTGACAAGTTCTCTGGGTGGTTTTCTCTTAAGTTTAAAAATACAGTTCCAGGCTCGGCGCCTGTAGTACAGTGGTTACGGCACCAGCCACATACACCAAGGCTGGCGGGTTTTAAACGGACCCAAGCCTGCTAAACAACAATGACAACTGCAACAACAAAAAAGTAGCCAGCATTGCGGCAGGTACCTATAGTCCCAGCTACTTGAGAGGCTTGAGGCAAGAGAATTGCTTAAGCCCAAGAGTTTGAGGTTGCTGTGAGCTGTGACACCACAGCACTCTGCCCAGGGCAACAGCTTGAGACTCTGTCTCAAAAAAAATAAAGTGTCTGAAAATGAGAAGGCCATGCAGACACAATAAAGCAGTGTGAGAAGCCAGAGGATATGTCAGTTCTGAGGCACAAGTACCACAGGAGGCCACAGGCCTGGGGCAGAGCTGGGGCAGGAGGAGGGAGAGAGTCAAGTTATTGAAGTGTGACTGAGATGGTCTTGAGTAGGGGAGTGACATGACCTACGAGGGAAGTTGTTGTAGGTGCTGTCTGGATGTGTTCTGAGCAGAGCCAGGAGGGCTTTCTGTTGGGTTGGATGTGAGGTGTGGGAGAGAGGAAGCAATCAGGGGTGACTCCAGGCCTGGGGTGAGTAGTTGGAGTGGTTGGAGGACAAGTTGAGATCGAGCCTCTGGAGGCTCATGGCTGATTATGTGTGGGGGCTAGGTTGAGGGACAGACTGTGACAGAGTAGGACACTGGTGCCATAGAGCACTGATGGCTGGCAAGCCCAGAGATGAGGGCTTTTCCCAGGGAGGAAAGGCATTCTGGAAGTTGTCTGAATAGAACCAAGTCTAAGAAGGAAATTTGGGTTATGCAGGAAGAGTGTTCTGTATAAAAGGAGCAGCATGAGGGAAAGACCAGGCATTTGCTCCAACCCAGACCCTATTCTGAATGGCTGCCTCACCTCCAAAATGCTCATGGCAAGGTAAAGGGACCAGGACAATTATCATGCCCCTCACAGATGAAGAGACAGAGAGCATGCCTGAGAGATAACACATCTAGTGAGCGTGGGGCAGCAGGGGTATTACAGTATGTGTGTCTGTGTGGTATTGGAACCTATTGGCAGTCTGAATTATGGAGACATGTACTGGCTGGGCACAGGGTCTTGCACCTGTAGTTCCAGCTACTTGGGAGGCTGAGGTGAGAGGACTGCTTGAGCTCAGGAGTTTGAGCCCAACCTGGGTAACATAGTGAGGCCCCATCTTTGAAACAAATAAAAGTTCATTTTAAAAAAAGGGATACAGGGGCCAGGTAAAGTGGCTTACGCCTGTAATTCTAGCACTCTGGGAGTCCGAGGCGGGTGGATTATCTGAGCTCAGGGGTTTGAGATCAGCCTGAGCAAGCACAAGACCCCATCTCTAAAAATAGCCAGGTATTGTGCGGGCACCTGTAGTCCCAGCCTCTTGGGATGTTGAGACAAGAGAATAGCTTGAACCCAAGAGTTTGAGGTTGCTGTGAGCTATGATGCTAGGGCACTCTATCCAGAGCAACATAGTGAGACTCAAAACAAACAAACAAATAAATAAATGACAAAAATAATAAAAAAGGAGATGTCCTGAAACTAGGAAAGAGCAGTAGATATTTGAGACTAGCTGGAGCAGAAGCCACCAGGCAGGGAGGGCAGGCAAGGGTCAGCCACAAGTGGCCTGCGTACGTAAACTGCCCCCACAGTGGTATTGGCAGAGCTGGATCCCCAGTGTAGTATTTGGTTCTACTAACTGTGGTGAGAGTGGCCAGGGTCAAGTAGCTAAAAAAACATGCAAAGGATGGAAAGTCTTGGTCACAGGTTTGGCTGGGTTGGTTGGCCTTCTGGGCCTATTTTCAAACATGTAGCTCTTTTATAACCAGAGTTTTTTCAGGGTCATAGCATAGCTGTGTGGTAGCTCATGCGTGATAATCCCAGCTAGTTGGGAAGGTGAGGCAGGAAAATCACTTGAGCCCAGGAGTTCAAGGCCAGCCTGGGCAAGATAGTGAGATCCTATTTTTAAAAAAGAAAAAAATAATAATTTTTTTTTTTGGAGACAGAGTCTCACTCTGTTGCCCTTGGCAGAGTGCTGTGGCATCATATATCAATCTCAAACTCTTGGATCAAGTGATTCTTTTGCCTCAACCTCCCAAGTATCTGGAACTAAAGCTGCCCACCATGCCTGGGTATTGTTAGAGACAAGGTCTCGCTCTAGTTCAGGCTGGTCTCGAACTTATGAGCCCAGGCAATCTACCTGCTTCAGCCTCCCAGAGTGCTGGGATTACAGGAGTGAGCCACTGTGCCTGGCCCCCAAAAGTAAGTAAATGTACAGAGTTCGAAGGGCTCCAAGAATCAACAAAATAGGACAAAGCGGCTCTGTGCCCATAACTCGGTAGTTGGGGCGCTGGCCACATACACCAGGGTAGTCGGGTTCGAACCCGGCCGGGGCCTGCTAAACAACAATGACAACAACAACAGCAACAACAAAAAATAGCCAGGCGTTGTGGCAGGTGCCTGTGGTCCCAGCTACTCAAGAGACTGAGGCAAGAGAATCGCTTCAGCCCAAGAGTTTGAGGTTGCTGTGAGCTGTGACGTCATAGCACTCTACCCAGAGAAACATAGTGAGATTCTGTCTCAAAAAAAAATAAAAAGGGCAGTGCCTGTGGCTCAAAGGAGTAGGGCACCAGTCCCATGCTGGAGGTGGTGGGTTCAAACCCAGCCCCAGCCAAAAACTGCAAAAAAAA
>NW_003852420.1:18461481-18462860 GCF_000181295.1 Otolemur garnettii | reverse complement strand
GCATCACAGCTCACAGCAACTTCCAACTCCTGGGCTCAAGCGAGTCTCCTGCCTCAGCCTCCCAAGTAGCTGGGACTACAGGTGCCCACCACAACGCCTGGCTATTTTTTGGTTGCAGCCATCATTGTTGTTTGACGGGCCCAGCTGGATTCGAACCCGCCACCTTAGGTGTATGTGGCTGGTGCCCTAGCCACTTTAGCCACAGGCGCCAAGTCGTCAGGCTGATCTTGAATTCCTAAGTTTAAGCAGTTGATCCACCTCAGCCTCATAGAGTGTTAGGATTAAGGAGTGAGCCACCATGCCCAGCCAATACAAGTCCTCTTATAAGAGGGACACAGGAGGGTCAAAGTTAGAGATTGGAAGATGCCACTGGCTTAGAAGATTGAGGAATGGGCCACAAGCCAATGGGTATAGATGGCTTCTGGAAACTGAAAAAGGCAAGAGAATGGATTCTCTTCCAGAGCTTGCAGAAGGAACATAACCCTGCCAACATCGATTTTTAGTCCAGTGAAACCCATTTCAGACTTCTGACTTCCAGAACTATAAAATAATAAATTTTTGTTAGACTGAGGCAAGAGAATTGCTTAAGCCCAAGTTTAAGGTTGCTGTGAGCTGTGATGACAAGCACTCTACAGAGGGCAACACAGTGCAACTCTGTCATAAATAAATAAATAAATTTTTGTTATATGAAACCACTAAATTTATGGTAACTTGTTACAGCAGCAGTAGGAAACTAACATAAATTCAATTAATAGTTTTCCTTTTTTTTAATACCATGATTTATCATTTAATCCCCCCCCTTTTTTTTTGGTTGCAGTTTTTGGCTGGGGACGGGTTTGAACCCACCACCTCCAGTATATGGGGCCAGTGCCCTATTCCTTAAGCCACAGGCACCAGCCAATAGTTTTCCTTTCTTTAAAAAAAATCATAATGGAGCCCAGGTGCAGTGGCTCACACCTGGTTCTAACTAGTAATCCTAGTTCTTTGGGAGGCTAAAGCTGGAAGATCCCTTGAGGCCAGGAGTTCCAGACAAGCCTGGGCCACATAGCAAGATCCCATCTTTATAAAAAATACAAAATTTAGTCAGGTGTGCTGGCAGGAACCTATAGTCCCAACTACTTGGGAGGCTAAGGTTAGAGGATTGCTTGAGCCCAGGTATTCGAGGCTATAATGAGTGTACTCAGCTATGATCACACCACTACACTCGAAGCCTGGGTGACAAAAAAGAAAGTGTTGAATTTTGTCAAATGACTTTTCTTTGTTTCTTCAGGTGTTCACATATTTTTTCTCCTTTTTCTATTAATCTGATGAATTATATCAGTCTTCAATTTATTTATTTATTTATTTATTTGAGACAGAGTCTCACTTTTTTTTTTTTT
>NW_003852420.1:18455644-18457587 GCF_000181295.1 Otolemur garnettii | reverse complement strand
GGTTCGAATCCAGCCCAGGCCTGCCAAACAACGATGGCTGCAACCAGAAAAAAGAAAAAAAGCTAGGTGTTGTGGCGGGCGCCTGTGGTCCCAGCTACTTGGAAGGCGGAGACAGGAGACTGGCGTTAGCCCAGGAGTTGGAGGTTGCTGTGAGCTGTGATGCCACAGCACTCTACCCAGGGGGACAGCTTAAGGCTCTATCTCAAAAAAAAAAAAGAAAAGAAAAGAAAAAAAGAAAAATCTCTGAGGCACGAGGATTGCTTGAGCCCAGGAGTCTGAGGTTGCTGTGAGCTATGATTATGCCATGGCACTCTATCCAGGGCCACAGAGTGAGACTCTGTCTCAAAAAAATAAAGGCTCTCATATGCATCCTTATCTGCTGAAAACTACTCTTGGAGGCCTGTATATTATGTCTTTTCTCTTTATTCATTCATTTTTCAGCCATGTGCTTTTCTTTTTTTTCTTTTTTAGAGATAGAGTCTCATTTTGTTGCCCTCAGTAGGGTGCTGTGGTGTCACAGCTCACAGCAACCTTCAGCTCTTGGACTTAGGCAATTCTCTCGCCTCAGCCTCCTGAGTAGCTGGGACCACAGGCAACTGCCACAAGGCCCAGCTATTTTTGTTGCAATTTGACTGGGGCTGGGTTTGAACCTGCCACCCTCAGTATATGGGGCTGATGCCGTACTCACTGAGCCACCGGTGCCGCCCTTTTTTTTTGAGACAGAATTTTATTATGTCGCCCCTCAGTAGAGTGCTATGGCATCACAGCTCACAGCAACCTCAAACTCATGGGCTTAAGTGATTCTCTTGCCTCAGCCTCCAAGTAGCTGGGACTACAGGCACCCACCACAACTCCTGGCTGTTTTGTGTGTGTGTGTATAGTTGTCATTGTTTTAGCAGGCCTGGGCCAGGTTCAAACCTGCCAGCCTCGGTGTATGTGGCTGGTGCCCTAACTACTCAGCTGTGGGTGCCAAGCCCAGCCATCTGCTTTTCTCTTCTAACCAAGTTTTTGGTTTTTTTTCTGAGACAGTGTCTCACTTTGTTGCCTTTGGTAGAGTACCATGGCATCATAGTTCACAGCAACCTCAAACTCCTAGGCTCAAGCAATTCTCTTGTCTCAGGCTCCCAAGTAGTTGGAACTACAGGCACCTGCCAAAACGCCCAGCTATTTTTCAGAGGTGGGGGTCTCACACTTGCTTAGGCTGGTCTCCAACTTGTGAGCTCAGGCAATCTACCTGCCTCGGCCTCCCAGAGTACTAGGATTATAGGTGTGAGCCACTGTGCCTAACCATAACCAGGTTTTTGTTTTTTGTTTTCTTCTTGAGACCTGGCCTCGGGAACTTCTCCTGACTCATCCTCTCAAGTATCTGAGACTATAAGCCCATACCACCACATACTACTTTTCTTTTCTTTTTAAAATTTTTTATAGATACTAGGGCTAGCCAAGTTCCCCAGACTGGTCTCAAACTCTAAGGCTCAAATAATCATCCTGCTTTGGCCTCCCCAGTTGCTGGAATTATAGACGTGAGCCACCATGACACCAGCCCTTTTTAATTTTTTTTTTTTTTGATACTCACTACTATATGAATGAGGACCTTTTGATTTTTTTAAAAATTAATTTTTTTTAGCCAAGTATGCTGGCAAGCACTGGTGATCCTAAATACTTGGGAAGCTGAAGGCAGGAAGATCACTTGATTGAGCCCAGAGGTTCCTGCCTAGGTGACCAAATAAAGTGATTGGTTACCCGAGTGCATCTAAATAATTCTTTAGGATGGTGCCAGTGGCTCAATGGGTAGGGTGCCAGCCCCATATACCGAGGGTGGCCCGTTCAAACCCAGCCCTAGCCAAACTGCAACAAAAAATAGCCAGGCATTGTGGTGGATGCCTGTAGTCCCAGCTACTCGGGAGGCTGAGGCAAGAGAATTGCCTAAGCCCAAGAGCTGG
>NW_003852420.1:18449978-18455443 GCF_000181295.1 Otolemur garnettii | reverse complement strand
TGCCTGTAGTCCCAGCTACTCGGGAGGCTGAGGCAAGAGAATTGCCTAAGCCCAAGAGCTGGAGGTTGCTGTGAGCTGTGTCACCAAGGCACTCTACTGAGGGAGACAAAATGAGACTCTGTCTCTGAAACTAATAATAAATAAATAAATAATTCTTTAATTCTAGCTCTCTGGGAGGCCAAGGTGGGAGGATCCCTGGAGTACAGGAGTTCGAGACCAGCCTGAGCAAGAGCAAGACCCTGTCTCTACTAAAAAATGAAAAATTATGGGTGGTGCCTGTGGCTCAAAGGAGCAGGGCACTGGCCCCATATGCCGGCGGTGGCAGGTTCAAATCCAGTTCCAGCCAAAAAAAACGAAAATTAGCAAGGCGTTGTGGTAGGCACCTGTAGTCCCAGGCTGAGGCAGAAGAATTGCCTAAACCCAGGATTTTGAAGTTGTTATGAGGTAGGCTAATGTCATGGCACTATAGCATAGGGGACAGAGTGAAACTGTCTCCCCCCCCCAAAAAAATTGCTGAAACTTAGCAAACTGTACAGTTTAAATGTGTGTGTTTTTATTACACGGCATGTAAATTATACCTCGTAAAGTATACGTAAAAAAACTAAAAACACAAAAATGGAAAAATCCTATACCAGTGTACATGATGTACACATATAGGTTCAAGAATAATAGTAAAACTAACATCCATGTACTCACTTGCCAACTTAAGAAATTGTACAGTAACAGTCCCTTGAAAGCCCTTTGATGCGCTATTGCTAATCATCCAGTTGCTTTTCTTCATAGCTTTGCCTTACATGTATCTCTGTGTAACGTGTAATACAGTCTTGGCTACCCGTGAACTTTAAATAGAATCATGCTGGCTGGGTGCAGTGGTTCAGGCCTGTAATCCTAGCACTCTGGGAGGCCCAGGTGAGTGGATTGCTTGAGCTGAGTTCAAGACGACCCTAAGCAAGAACAAGACCCAGTCTCTACTAAAAGTTAACTGGGTGTTGTGGAAAGCACCTTTTGATCCAGTTATTCTGAAGGCTGAGACAAGAGGATCTCTTGAGCCCAAGAGGTTGCTGTAAGCTATGATGATGTCACAGCACTCTATCCAGGGTAATGGAGTAAGATTCTGTCTCAGAGGGGAAAAAAATCATGCTGAAGATATACTCTGTGACTTGTTTCTACTCATTAATTCCAAAATTGTTTTATGCTTATATTATAGCAGTTATTAATTTTTACTATTATATACTGTTACATTCTGTAAGCCACCATTTAATCTACTATTGTGCACAAACAGGCTGTTTTTTTGTTTTGTTTTGAGACAAGAGTCTTACTCTGTTGCCCTCAGTAGAGTGCAGTGGCATCACAGCTCACAGCAACCTAAAACTCTTGGTCTTAAGCAATTCTCTTGCCTCAGCTTCCCAAGTAGCTGGGACTAAGGCACCCGCCACAACACCCAGATTTTTTGTTGTTGTTCTTGCAGTTGTCGTTGTTGATTTTAGCTGGCTGGGGCCAGGTTTGAACCTGCCAGTGCCCTCAGTGTATGTGGCCAGCACCCTATCCACTGAGCTACAGGCACCGCCCCACAAATAGGCTGTTTGTAGTTTTTACAAACAATGCTTCTGTGAATGTTCACATTTGTGTATATCTTTCTTTACTTTTTTTTAATGTATTACTTTATTTATTTTTTGAGACAGAGCCTCAAGCTATCCCCTTGGGTGGAGTGCTGTGGCATCACAGCTCACAGCAACCTCCAACTCTTGGGCTCAAGCGAGTCTCCTGCCTCAGCCTCCCAAGTAGCTGGAACCACAGGTGCCCACCATAACACCCAGCTATTTTTTTGGTTGCAGCCGTGGTTGTTTTGGTGGGCCTGGGCTGGATTCGAACCTGCCACCTTAGGTGTATGTGGCTGGTGCCTTAGCTACTTGAGCCACAGGCACCGAGCCTTTTTTTTTTCTTTTTGAGACAGAGTCTCACTTTATTGCCCTCAGTAGCGTGCCATAGCACGTTACAGATCACAGCAACCTCTAATACCTGCGCTTAGGCAATTCTCTTGTCTCAGCCTCCCAAGTAACTGGGACTACAGGTGCCCACCACAATACCCGGCTATATTTTAGTTTGCAGTTTGTCCAGAGCCAGGTTCAAAGCTGCCACCATGGTATATGGGGCCGGCATCCTACCCACTGAACCACAGGCACTGCCCATATTTGTGTATTTCTAAAGTAATGTGCCCCAGATGGAACTGCAAGGTTGTAATGCATGTCAGCTAGTTAATGACAAACTGTTTCCAAAGTGGCTTCTATTAATTTCTCTTTCCACCAGCAGGATGAAAGTTCCTATTTCTCTACCTCCGTGGTGACATTTGCTTGACATCTTTTCACATTCTAACATTTCTGCCACCTGAGTCTGTAACAATAGCCAACATTTCATGTTCACTGACAAAATGCCAGATTCTGTACTGAGGGCATTGTGTGCGTTACCTGATTTCATCCTCAAAAAGGCCTCATCTATGAACCTGTAATTCATGGCCAACAGAGCACGTCTTTGTCTTACCCCTGCCTGAGATACTTCCCTTTAGCTTGAGCCCTGTGGCCATTTCTCATTTCCTCCTTCCCCTAACCTGGGTGGGCTTGGATCCTGGCAGATCCTCCGTGCCCCTATCCACCTACCCATTCCTCCTCAGGCTGTTATTCACTATCCATCAGACTCAGCCGCCCTGCATCCTGGGACCGGATCAGACACTACAGGATCCAATGCCTTGACAATGGCTGGCTGTACATTTCACCGCGCCTCACTTTCCCTTCCCTCCAAGCTCTGGTGGACCATTACTCTGGTATGGCCTTTCCCTGCCTCCATGAGAGTAGACTGGGATGAGGGGTCTAGAGGGGAAAGATTCGTGTGCCCTTAGAGATTTTACCTGCTAGAGAATATCCCAACAGGACCTCCCTTGTCCTCGTGTCAGTCTGTGCCAAGACATGCAAGTGGGTAGCCCTGTCTTCATCTCATTCCCTGACAGGAAAGCCATAGACCTGCGTGAGCTCAGACAGGCAGGCCAGTCCAGTCTGGTTCTGATTCAGAGCCCACAGCAGCAACAGAGTTCTTTTCACAGGAACTAGGCCCAGCGCTGGTGCTGTGTGGAAATCAATTCTGATTTTTTTTTTTTTTTTGAGAGAGTCTCACTATGTCACCCTCGGTAGAGTTCTGTGGTGTCACAGCTCACAGCAACCTCAAACTCTTGGGCTCAAGTGATTCTCTTGCCTCAGCCTCCCAAGTAGCTGGGACTACAGGTGCCCACCACAACACCTGGCTATTTTTTTGTTGTGATTGTCATTGTTGTTTGGCAAGCCCAAGCTGGGTTCAAACCCGCCAGCTCTGGTGTATGTGGCTGGCACCCTAGCTGCTGAGCTACAGATGCCAAGCCTCAATTCTGATTCTTACCATCTCCTGATGAAGTCACCAGGGCACAATGTCAGGAGAGCAGAGAGGGAAGACTACTCCTGATCAAAGTTTTCTGCAGGGCCACACCATGCAGAAGTAAATAGATTGACCATTCCTTAGCTTTCTTTTTCCAAAGCACTTTCTTTTTTTGTGTTTTTGAGACAGAGTCTCAAGCTGCTGCCCTGGGCTAAGTGCCATGGCATCACAGCTCACAGCAACCTCCAACTCCTGGGCTTAGGCGATTCTCTCTTTTTTTTTTTTTTTTTTGAGACAGAGCCTCAAGCTGTCCCCCTGGGTAGAGTGCTGTGGCATCACAGCTCACAGCAACCTCCAACTCCTGGGCTCAAGCGTCTGTCCTCCCTCAGTCTCCCAAGTAGCTGGGACCACAGGCACCCGCCACAACACCCGGCTATTTTTTTGGTTGCAGCCATCATTGTTGTTTGGTGGGCCGGGCTGGATTCGAACCCGCCACCTTAGGTATATGTGGCAGGCACCTTAGCCACTTGAGCCACAGGTGCCAAGCCTAGGTGATTCTCTTGCCTCAGTCTCCCAAGTAACTGGGACTACAGGTGCCCACCACAACGCTCAGCTATTTTTTGTTGCAGTTTGGCTGGGGTCAGGTTTGAACCTGCCACCCTCAGTATATGGGGCTGGCTTCCTACCCACTGAACCACAGGTGCCACCCCTTCAGAGCACTTTCAAAAACAGAAATCAGGGCTCAAAGAGGTCTATTTAACTTACCTGAAATCATACAATGAATTAAGTCTCCCAAAATATAACCTAAAGTGACCTTTTTATGCATGTCAGCCTCCATGCAACTAATAGCTTGAGGAGCTCATGTCTGTTACTCTTTGGAAACCATTCCACTGCCAGGTGTGGAAAGTTATCAGGGTCAGGATTATAGGGGAGAAGCAGGGCTGAAGTCAGTCATGTGAGGGTCTAGGTCTCTTCCTCAGAGCTGGCGGACGACATCTGCTGCCTCCTCAAGAAGCCTTGTGTCCTGCAGAGGGCTAGCCCACTCCCTGCCAAGGACATACCCCTACCTATTACTGTGCAGAGGACACCACTCAACTGGAAAGAGCTGGACAGGTAAGGGGACTCCTGGAAACATGAGTTAGGAAAACCCACCCCTGGAAACCCCCAACCCAGAATGAGTCTGGCCTGCTCAGGGACACCTGGGAGCCAGAAAGCACTCAGTCCATGCTCAGTAGGCGGTGGTCAGATGGTTGATCTGATGGGGCATGGGGAAGGCCCTATGAGTTTTTTAGCAGGAGTGACTTGGAGACAGGCTCTGAGAACAGTGCCCTGTGCAGCAAGTATGTGGAGGAGAAAGAGGCTCCTTGACCCAGCTTTGTTCCCCCATCCACAGCTCCCTCCTGTTTTCTGAAGCACCTGCTACAGGAGAGGAACCTCTTCTCAGTGAGGGTCTTCGGGAGTCCCTCAGCTCCTACATCAGCTTGACTGACGATACATCTTGGGACGATGTCAAGGCCCAAAGCAGAGGCCGAAAGGGAAACTAAGACTGCAGTACCTAGAACCCCAACTCAGCTCACCTCGACTAAGTGCCTCAGAGGCAAGGCTGTGCACTGACTAAGGGAGGCCTGGGTCACACGGGGGTCCTTCTGGTCCTTCCTCTCTTGGTCCTAAGAAGTCACTCACCTCATCCCAGTACCATGACCCTACCTGCAACCTCTAGTCCGGATACCGACAGTTGAGGACAGGGCAATGCTCCAGAAAGAGTAAACTTCTGGTGTCTGACCTGGTGAGGTCCTGAGTTTAGGGGTTCCAGCACTGTCTTCATCCCATCTGTTAATTCCCATTCTATATCCCCACTGTTGACCGGCCCCACCCACAGGATAGCGATTACCATTAGCATCAAGGAGAAAAAAAATCATTTCAAGAAAATTTACAGGCTCGGCGCCTGTGGCTCAAGTGGCTAAGGCGCCAGCCACATACACCTAAGGTGGGGGTTCGAATCCAGCCCAGGCCCACCAAACAACAACAGCTGCAACCAAAAAATAGCCAGGCATTGTGGCAGGCGC
>NW_003852420.1:18443801-18449933 GCF_000181295.1 Otolemur garnettii | reverse complement strand
ACTCGCTTGAGCCTAGGAGTTGGAGGTTGCTGTGAGCTGTGATGCCACAGCACTCTACCCAGGGGGTCAGCTTGAGGCTCTGTCTCAAAAAAAAAACAAAAAGAAAAGAAAAGAAAATTTACAAGTCTCACCACCATACCTTAGAAGGCAAGGGTGTGGCCTAGAAGGAAAGGAGAGGGGACAGATGGTTATACCACGGCAGCAGATCCTGGGCTGTCCAGCCTCCACCGAACCCCCAGAGCAAATTGGACCTCTGGCAATCCAAGTCTTCAAATATCTTCCATCAAGGCCCTTCTCCAGACAGCCCCAGTTCACAGATCTCTACTTCGTATTGGTACTTATTCAAACCTGGCCAAGCTTTCTCAGCCATACTGTCCTTGCCACCTTGTGGACAAGTACAAAATGACACTTCCTAAGCCTAATACACTGCAGTGAGGCAGTCACCTCTCTCATGCTGGCCAGAAGCACCAGAAGGGGTAAGCCTTCTCTCCACCATACCAATCAAGGCCACAGCCTAAACCTACTCCAGCCCTTGATTTCCCTGCTGCCCTTAAGGAGAAAGAGGGCCAGTGGGAGCTGCTTAGAGATTAGGCAGAGGAATACTAGAGTATCTCTAGTGCTTCTACTAGGTCCTCAAGCTACAGGTGAAGTGGAAAAGGGTTTACCAGGTACTGTCAACAAGTTCTCAATTTAAGATTGGATTTATTCAAGTATCTGAAAACATTCTACAATGGAAACTGTTATTAGGTGCTGCTTGTACTGTGCTCTATGGACCACATACATACAGCCATATTGTTTCAGAAGACTTAAAATGCCACTGATAGTTTAAAAACTGTACACTTGATGGAGAATCGAGGAAGACATTTTAATGTTTCATCCGAATCCATAGATGCAGCAAATTAAATGACAGCTCCACTTGGCAAACGGCTGTTACATGATGGCATCCAAGAAGAAATGTTTGGTGATGGACAAATTCTGAAATGCTTCCCCCAAAGGTGATGGTTCTTTAAGAAGTTTCAGGTCACAATCCTTGCAGAAAACACCGATGCCCAACACACTGATTAGTGGTCCAGGAAACACAGGTCTTTTCGGTTCCAAAGGGCTGGGGTGCCCCAACAATCATGTTTCTGTGCTGGTTATTAAGAAGCTTCCTTTGGACAGGACAGGGAGGAGGTGGGAGCTGTACACCATCAGTCATAGTGAATGGCAGTATAAAAGATGATCCAAATGACCTAGTAAGGAGACAAGCAATATCCATAGGTGACTTGGATCAACATAGGCCCCAATTCCATAAAACAAAAACCATGCCTAATGATGGTACTCCCTGGGGGCTAGCCAATGCACAATCTTCTTGAGAGCCTAAATTATTTGGGCTGAAATCAAGCTATCTCTAATAGAGCCCAGGATCAACCACTTGTACTCCCAAAGCGACCCCTCCCGCCCCAAGACCATCTCCCACTCAACAGCAACTCTAGCCCCAGAGGGTGGACATATGTACATGGAAATGACATAAGCAAAGCATTCTCTACTGCTATCAGTTGTTAGGGTTATAAACGTGAAATGTGAAAAGATCATCACACTTTGACAGCTCCACATCAAAGCAGAGGTTATCAAACTGGGCTACCAACTGCCATGTCCTGGGACCTTTGTACATACACATGTGCACACACACGTATGTATAAATAGATGCCTGGCACCATCTCTCAAAGATTTCTATTTTACAGGTTTGGGCCAAGGTCAGGACACATAGGGTTATAGTATAATTTTTTAAGAAATTGAAAATATAATTCATACTCCTGAAAGTTCTCCCTCTTTTTTTGAGACAGAGTCTCACTTTGTGGCCTTTGGTAGAGTGTCATGGTGTCATAGCTCACAGCAACCTCAAACTCTTAGGCTCAAGCAATCTTCTTCCCTCAGCCTCCCAAGCAGATGGGACTACAGGTGCCCTTGATAATGACCAGCTATGTTTTTTAGAGATGGGGTCTCACTCTTGCTCAGGCTGGTCTCAAACTCCTGAGCTCAGGCAATCCACCCACCTTGGCCTACCAGAGTACTAGGGTTACAGGTGTGAGCCACCATTCCCAGCCTATATATATATATTTATATATATATTAAATATATGTATATATATATTTTTTTTTTTTGGCTGGGGCTGGGTTTGAACCCACTATCTCTGGTATATGGGGCCAGCACCCTACTCCTTTGAGCCACAGGTGCCACCCTATGAATTTATTTTTAAATGTTTCCAAGTGTCTTAATATGTAGCCCGGGTAGAGAATCAGATGTAGAAGCTGACAATGGGCCCTGGACTTATTCATTATGGGGAGATTTTACAATATTTTAGCACATCTTTTGGGATAATATGACTCAACAGAGGAAATGCCTTTTGAAAAACAGGGTATCACTCAATCACTGGGCTCCTTCAAGTAAGCGACACCTCAGGAAATGATTAGTACCTGCTGTAAAACTATCAGCTACACATACCATGAACAAGGCAAAAGACGTCATAAATCCCTCTTTTGTGAGCTCCCATGTGCCGCCATATTCTTCCTCATCGATCTGTAGGTAGTTGCTGAAGTAGAGGTACAGCACTCCTGCATTGATTAGGCAGAATCTGGAGCGAAGGGGACAAGCACCAAACACAAACTGTAAACTTAGAAGACAACTCCCACCACCATTGTTCAGCTTCATTAGGGCACACACTGTGCTCCGCAATTAACTATTTGTATACCTGTCTCCCTCCTTCCCCTGCCCCTGACCCAGGTAGGGGTTGACTAGCAAGAAACATGTTATCTTGGGCTCAGACATGAGGTTCCTTAGGGCTTTTTTCAAGCATAGTTTTGTCCACAAAGAGGTTATGAGACCTTTTACAAGTCTCTCGACATGGGTTTCAGTTCCTTCATATAAAATGGGAAAGCTGAAGGATATTACGGAAGCAAATGAAATAATATATAAAAGTCTGGGCCCTCAATGGAACTGCCCACCAGGCTGAGGTAGAGATTTTTTAGAGACAGAGTCTTGCTCTGTTGCCCAGGTTGGAATGCAGTGGCCTGATCACAGCTGACTGTAGCCTCCAACTCCTGGGTTAAAGTGATTCTCCCAAGTAGCTGAGACTGTGAGCGTGTACTACCATGCCCAGCTAATTTTCTGAGATACAGATTTAAAGAAGGAGCAACTCTTTTCAGTTACTGTGCAAAAGCAAAAAATAAAACTTTTGCCAGGTGTGGTGGCTCATTCCTGTAATCCTAGCACTCTGGGAGACTGGGTAGATGATTGCTTGAGCTCATGAGTTTGAGCCCAGCCTCAGCAAAAAGGAGACCATCTCTACTAAAAAGAGGAAAACTGAGGCAAAAGGATCACTTGAGTCCAAGTTATGAACTATGACGCCATGGCACTCTACCCAGGGCGACAGCTTGAGACTCTGTCTCAAACAAAAAAACAAAAACTCTTTTTAGGGAGTAGGTGGGCAGAGTGTCAACTCTGTTGCCCAGGCTAGGATGCTGTGCCATCAGCCTAGCTCACAGCAACCTCAAATTCCTAGGCTCAAGCGATCCTCCTGCCTCAGCTTCCCCAGTAGCTGGGACTATAGGTGCTGGCTACAACCCTCAGCTAAGTTTTCTACTTTTTTAGTAGAGAAGGGTGTCACTTTTGCTCGGGCTGGTTTTGAACTCCTGAGCTCAAGGGATCCTCCCAGAATACTAGGATTCCAGGTGTGAGCCACCATACCTAGCAAAAATAAAAAAATTTAAGAACATAGAGAAGTTCTCCAAACTCCTGGAAGAAAGAAAGAATGGCTGTTGAGAAATCCCAGGCAGGACCAATCCATGATATGGGCCTCTAGGTAGCTCCAGTTGGAGGGTGGCTATAGGACACACAACAAATGCATGCTAAGCTGCTTCTTCACAGCCTAGTTGAACAAGGAACAGCATATACTCCTGCATAACTCCCAATGGCAGACCATCCGCTTTCTGTTACTGCACTTGATGCAGAAGTGACACCATGCATGTTCCTGCCCTTAGGTCACCACCACTTAGGGAGCTAACACCAGCAATGGGAATGGAATTGAAGCCAGCAGTTGGTGGGCACCCCAGGAAGACTTGGAACCCCAAAATGTATTTAGGTGATGCAGGACTTGGAATGCAGTAAGCAAAAACCTATTACCTTGCTTACCTAATTTCTTGCTTTCACAGAGTGATCAAGATTTTCTTTGTGGTCGTCCCAGTTGCTGCATCTAATCTAAAGGAACTATATGTCTCAGGCCACCTCCCTTCTGAGGCTGCCAATGTGTGAAGTGTGGGCTGGTGCACTAGCACTGCAGTGGCATGGAGTATAAACTGGCACCCAAGGGGTTGGGGAAGACCCTAAGGCTGTCTGAGCAATGTGGGTGGTGGGTGGGATGTGTATCCTTCTGAAGTCTAGTTCATGAACAGTGAGAGTATAGGCTTTCTCACATGTGCAAGAAACGGGTGGACAGACTGGTTTAGTTGTGCACTCATGTTTCAGGACAAAACAGCAAATAAAGTTTGAGGCTGGGAACCAGGAAAGTAGCTGAATGGGGGGTAAGAAGCCCCAAAGGCTTCAAGTGTTTAAGGGCCTAGGAGTACAATGGTTATAAGAACAGAAGCAGGGAGTCAGGAAGAATGCAATACAGTCCTTAGGTTGGCCATGTTCTGCCCACATTCTCATCTTCTGTCAGAATACTTAGGACCCAGCCAAATCTGTCTCCCTCTGACAGAAGTTTCATTTTGAACAGGCAGATCTAGTGGCTCTAGATGGAGGCCATTATTCTGAAGCTCAAATAATGAGCTAGGACTGGAGAGTGACTGGAGATTGGAGCAAGGAAAACAGGGAAAGAAAAAAGGGCTGACACACTAAGCAGGAAGTGAAATGACAGAAACAAAAGTATTAAGTCCAATATTTGATGGTCAAGGGAGAAAGGTCAGGAAAAGACTGGAGGTGTTCAAACTGAGCTTCAAGGAGGGGCATAATTAACCTTTTGTAAGGCAACAGAGTTATAAACAAATGTGTAGATGAACTAATGTACTGGATTGGGATAGGATAAGAACATGAAAGAGACTAACTTTCAAATGGCATTT
Source organism: Otolemur garnettii (assembly GCF_000181295.1). Classification (NCBI taxonomy): domain Eukaryota; kingdom Metazoa; phylum Chordata; class Mammalia; order Primates; family Galagidae; genus Otolemur; species Otolemur garnettii. The sequence continues at coordinate 18,444,837 of NW_003852420.1, read as the reverse complement.
TAAATGTTTTATTCAACAACTCTAGTCAGAATTTTAAAAAGATAATGACTCTTTATTTATTTATTTATTTATTGAGACAGAGTCTCACTAGGTCGTAGCTCACAGCAACCTCAAACTCTTGGGCTTAAGCCATTCTCTTGCCTCAGCGTCCCAAGTCGCTGGGACTACAGGCGCCTGCCACAAAGCCAGGCTATTTTTTTGTTGCAGTTGCCATTGGTGTTTTAGCAGGCCCAGGCTAGGCTTGAACCCACCAGCTTTGGTGTTTGTGGCCAGCGCCCTACTCACTGAGCGATGGGCGCCAAGCTGATAATGAATCTTTAACACTCTACTTTCTGGGCTGGAAGGCTACAAGCCAACAGTAATATATGTTTTCCAAAGTCAACATAACTTGTTATGGTCTTTAAAAAATTTTAACACAACGTTTACTCAGTACTTACTGTCCCTCTCTAATAATGCAAAACCTCAGTATACAGTAGGACCATCACTCAGTTCTTGGGCAAATTATAAATAATGAGACTCAAGGAAACTGTTTTACCTTAGCAGGCTCTAACTTGTGGACACAAGAGAGGGAAATGAAGAGAAGCAAGTTGGGGTTGAGAAATCGGAAGTTAAGGAGAGAGGAGGTCACCAGAAAAGAGCACCAGAGTAGTGCTGCCCTAAGCCCAAGCAGATGGTCAGACAGATGGAGAGGGTACATGTGTGGAAAAATCAATGTCCTTGGGCCTTTCCAAGAGCAGAGGAAAAGGTGCCAACCAGAGGGAGGGAAGGGATTGGAGAAAAACTGGCTCTGGCAGGACAGTGTGGGACTGAATCCCAGAAAACAGGCAGTTCTGAAAACTATGCACTATGGGTGAGCCACTCCAAAGTGTATTCATTCCCAAGCATCCCATTTCCTGTTTTTTTTTTTTTTTGAGACAGAGCCTCAAGCTGTCCCCCTGGGTAGAGTGCCGTGGCATTATAGCTCACAGCAACCTCCAACTCCTGGGCTCAAGCGAGTCTCCTGCCTCCGCCTCCCGAGTAGCTGGGACCACAGGCG
>NW_003852420.1:18436381-18441871 GCF_000181295.1 Otolemur garnettii | reverse complement strand
AAAAAAAAAAAAAAAAAAAAAGAGATGGGGTCTTGTATGTTGCCCAGACTCACCTTGAACTCAGCCTCCTAAAGTGCTGCTGGGGTTATAGGACATTGCACCGGACCACACAGAGTGTAATAAATTCTTAACAGTTCCTTTGTACATATACCTTGCTCAGTATCATAAATCAAAAACCCTTTTTAATTAGAAGAGAGGACTGGACATTTTAGGTTATCTTCTGAGAAAGCAGGTAACTCCAACGTTTGAAATATACTTCACCTCTTTACCCTAAAATAAGGGAATAGTAAAATATATGCTCATAACTAAAACAATCAATCTGGTTTTACAAGGGGGAATGGTGACAGTTTGTAATCCTTGTGTGCAAAGATCTGAAATCCCAGCACTTTAGGAGGCTGAGAGGGGAGCATTGCTTAAGGCTAAGAGTATAAGATCAGCCTGGACAACACAGCTAGATCCAGTCTGTTAACAATTTTTTTAAAGGGCAGCGCCTGTGGGTCAAAGGAGTAGGGCGCCAGCCCCATATATGGGAGGAGGCAGGTTCGAAACTGGCCCCGGCCAAAAACTGCAAAAAAAAGTAAAGAAAAAAAATTTTTTTTAAATTACCTGGGTATACTGGTGAATGCCTGTAGTCCTCCTATCTACCTGAGAAGTTGAAGTGGGAGGATCACTTGAGCCCAGGAGCTTGAGGTTACAGTGAGCTATGACCAAACTATTGCATTCCAGGCTGGGTAACAGAGCAAAACCCTGTCTCTAAACAATAAATAAATGAATAATAATGTTTTTTTAAAGACCAGAAAAAGAGGGGTGGCACCTGTGGCTCAAAGGAGTAAGGCGCCGGCCTCATATGCTGGAGGTGGTGGGTTCAAACCCAGCCCTGGCCAAAAACTGCAAAAAAAAAACAGGAAAAGAAATCTTTGAGGTGGTGGATATCCTAATTACACTGATTTGATCATTACACATTGTATACACATAGTAAAACATCACATGAGCTCAGCACCTGTGGCTCAAGCGGCTTTGCCAGCCATATACACCTGAGCTGGCAGGTTCGAATCCAGTCTGGGCCTGCCAAACAACAATGACAGCTGCAACCAAAAAACAGCTGAGCACTGTGGCAGGCGCCTATGGTCCCAGCTACTTGGGAGGCTGAGGCAGGAGAATTGCTTGAGCCCAGGAGTTGGAGGTTGCTGTGAGCTGTAATGCCACAGCACTCTACCCGGGGCGACAGCCTAAGGCTCTGTCTCAGAAGAAAAAAAAAATCACATGTACTCCCAAATACATATAACTATGACACATCAATTTAAAAAAATACAAAAAGGAAAAAAAAAAAAGCCAGGCTCTCCCTTCTATTTCCACACTAGCTTACTCCTGATACCCATCTTAAGACAACTCCCTTCATGGCACTCTACCAAGGGTGATAAAGTGAGACTCTGTCTCAACAACAACAAAAAAGACAATTCCCACACATCTATTTAACTCAATCTGTTGGGAATGTGGACTCACTTTTAGTGGCTTGTTATACTGAGCCATGTCCATGAACAGAGGCTGACATCAAGTGTGCTGCCTCTGGCCACAGGAGCAAAACAAAATGTGGAGGGCCCAACTGAGTTAGATAAGCTGACACATACCTATAATCCCAGCTACTCAAGAGGCTGAGGCAGAAGGACTGTTTGAGTCTAAGAGTTTGAAACCAGCCTGGGCAACATAGCAAGACCCCACCTCTTAATAAAATTTAGGGTCCTTGGCCGGGTGCCCATAGCTCAGTGGTTAGGGTGCCAGCCACATGCTCTAGGGCTGATGGGTTCAATCCCAGCACAGGCCTCCTAACAAAAAAATAAAAATAGCCAGGCACCAGGCATGGGCGGCACCTGTGGCTCAAAGGAGTAGGGCGCTGACCCCATATGCTGGAGGTGGTGGGTTCAAACCCAGCCCTGGCCAAAAACTGAAAGAAAAAAAAAAGCCAGGCATTGTGGCGGGTGCTTGTAGTCCCAGCTTCTAGGGAGACTGAGAGAAGAGAAGAGAATCTCTTGAGCCCAAGTGTTTGAGGTTGCTGTGAGCTATGATGCCATAGCACCCTACCAAGTGTGACAAAATGAGAGTCTGTCTCAATTTAAAAAAAAAGGCTTGGCGCCTGCGGCTCAAGGGGCTAAGGTGCCAGCCACATACACCTGAGCTGGCAGGTTTGAATCCAGCCCAGGTCCATCAAACAACAATGATGGCTGCAACCAAAAAATAGCTAGGCGTTGTGGTGGGCGCCTGTAGTCCCACCTACTTGGGAGGCTGAGGTAGGAGAATTGCTTGAGCCCAGGAGTTGTAGGTTGCTGTGAGCTGTGATGCCACAGCACTCTACTCGGGGTGACAGCTTGAGGCTCTGTCTCAAAAAAAAAAAAAAAAAAAAAAAAAAGGGCAGTGCCTACAGATCAGTGAGTAGGGCGCACATAAACTGAGGCCGGTGGGTTTGAACCTGGCCCAGGCCAGCTAAAATAATAATGGCAACAACAACAACAAGAAAATAGCCAGCCTGTAGTCCCAGCTACTTGGGAGGCTGAGGCAAGAGAATTGCTTAAGCCCAAGAGTTAGAGGTTGCTGTGATCTGTGGCACTGACACCAAGGCATTCTACCTAGGGTAACAGCTTGAGACTCTGTCTCAACTAAAAAAAAAAAAAAATTTTTAGGGACCTGAAGGAACTTCTGACAAAGCTGAGATTTAGTATATCAATCACAGTGTCAGGCACAAAGGAGATGGTCAAGTACAGAAAGTTCTCCATTTCTCTAACTTCCATGGGTATAGAAGTCATACCAGAACTAGAGTGCATGTTACCATAAAGTATCATAGTGGCCTCTTGCAAAAGCTCACGTCAGACTCATGAATGAATGGACTAGTCCAGCCCTCTGGAAGGTAATCTGCTTGACCTGAGATGCTCCAGGGCCTGCTGACTGGGGAGTGTCACACTAGACCCAGGAGTGCCATCATGTAGCCACCTCTTTTCTTTAGTCATTATATATACCCACAGCTCCAAAGTAGCAATGGCATTTTCTACAAAAGGAAACAAAAGCTCTATTTAAAAAGAAATGCTGCCTGTAGTACCCACTACTTGGGAGGCTGAAGGGGGAGGATCACTTGAGCCCAAGAGTTCAAAAATAGGGAAAGAGATGATACCATGAAAGTGCAAAATACCCAAGACTTACCCTGCTATTCCCAAGAAACCTCGTAATGGCAAAACTCCCCAAATGACACCCAGGACCACAGCAATGATCTGTCTGAACCAGTAGATCACATCTAAAAATTCATCCTGTAGAAAAGACAGATGGACAATCTATGCATTATCTGGAGTGGGTGCCACAGGACAGCTAGGGGACAGGGGGAGACAGAAAGACATTCTGCTAAACACTTCTCCTAGAGAATTTTCCCCCCAAAAGGTTCTTGCACCACTTCTTATACTAAAATGTGGTATAAAATGATACAATTAAACCTCTTAAGTGATCACTTCCAGAGTCTGTGCTCTAAATCAAAATTTTAGAGAATTTTTTTTTAGAAGCTACATATATGAAATAGTTTGTAATGAAATGGTTGTGACAGTAAGGTGCTACTGCCCACAGATAAAGATTAAAACAAAAGTGAGGGAGACAGGTGCCAGCATATCTACATTTCCTAGGACACAGAAGACACAGTTTCTGATCTGTCCTAGATTCCAGAAACCAGTCCTTATACAAGGAAAGAAAGAAATGACACAGCAGATTAGAAAGAGACTGCAGGTTTTGCAAGAGCTGGGCAGGGCTGGGGGGCAGGACAAGGGCACCTAAGGAAGTGCTTCCCATCCCCCCTTATAGGAACTCCAAGAAACAAACCCACTTCAGCAGAAAAACAAAGAAAACATTGCAAATACAATATTCATTTCAAGCTATCCAGACTCAAGCGGTTTGATGGTCCCTTCTAGATCGCGGAGCAGAGTTGGGGAGTGCCCACACTCAGATCCTCTGAATATTACCAGTAAGAACATCCTGAAGCCCCAACCACTTCTCACACACATTTGGTGGCGTTTCTTCCTTCTTACATACACACTCACCTCAAGGTCTTTTCTCTTGATTCTCCTGCCTTTTAGTATTTTTTTTTTTCATTCAACAATCAAGCACTATCAGTCACATTAGCGAGCCTCACTACATGCAAAACACTTTAATGCACTTAGCTTTCAGAATTGTTGGGAATTAAATGAGATTACGCAGGGAAAGCGTCTGACGTATGGAAAAGTATTCTGTAGAAGTCTGTCACCGTTACCGTTTGTACTAACGACCGTGTCAGTAGTTAATTCGAAGGAGGTAAGTAACTTACAAGATCGTACTAGAAAGAAAAGGCTGAGTCCGAATCGAATTCAGCTCAGTCATCCCGTTCAGGCACACGCCCTGCCCACGATGACAATTCCTTTGCCCCCTCCTCGCCGCTTCGTGTGACCAAGTGTTTTCTTCCATGAGCCATTCCGCTGGAATCTCCTAGCCCGGCTGTCAAACCCGTGCTCCCCAAGTTCGTCCCGACACCACTGGGCCACCCGCCCCACCTCCCCAATCGATCGCGCTGGACGTGGGCAAAGACAGGCCCAGGCCCAGGCCCGTCACCCGGTCCCAGCCGTCTCCTTGAATCCGCGCCCCTGCCAGGCCCCACCGAACCTTGTCCTCCCAGGCCGCGTCGCTCCGCAGCACCTTGCTCCAGACAGAGACTTTCAGGGCCCCGTTGGCCAGCTGCGGCTGAGGCGGCTCCTCTTTCCGCCGCCCGCCGCTCATCCTCCCGTCGCGCCGCCCGGGCCCGGCCTGGGGGGCACGGGCTGAGCCAAAAAAAATCTGAGTCTGCGGTTGCGGGTCACTGCACGAGGAGCGGCGGCAGGAGGCTCAGCAGTCTGACACCACGACCCGATGCCGTTCCTCTAACTCCGCCAACCTGCCGGACTCTGCGTTTCACGGAGCAGGCGCCGCGGAGGGAGGGGCAGCGTAATGACGTGTCCACGCAGCCAATCTGCGGCCGCGCAGCATCCCGAGCGACAGCGCGTCCGTAGCCTCACGCGAGGGTCTACGCGTGTCGGAAGTGACGGAAGCTTCCTCCAGGTGCGCGGTACAGTGACTGGGAAGGGACAATCTTGGCGTGCATGATGGCGGCATGAGCACAAGGAGGCGCTGTGGAGACTGAGCGAGAGCGTGTAAGGCAAGAACAGAGGTAACACGAACTCGAGTGTGGCCCAGTCAGCCACAGCTACCCCTCGAGCAGCTGGGCAGAGGCAACTCGGTCTGGCGACTTACTCAACTGCTGAGCCCAGACCCTGCTCCCGGGGAGCCTGCAGCTGCCCTGCAGGATTTATCCCACCACATTTCTTCCCTAAACCTGAGAGGTCTGTGGGACCTTGTTCAAGATATCAACCCTTGGCTCGGTGCCTATAGCTCAACCGGCTAAGGCGCCAGCCACGTACACCTAAGGTGGCGGGTTCGAATCCCCAGCCCGGACCC
>NW_003852420.1:18432735-18435621 GCF_000181295.1 Otolemur garnettii | reverse complement strand
ATATATATATATATATATATATATTTATATTTAATTAAATTTAGACGAAATAATTAACTCTTCTGTAACAACTAAGCGTTTCATCCTTCTCAGCACCCTCTTTCGGCAAGCGAGAGAACCATGAGACCCTGGGAGGTAAATGAGTTCCAACTAACTGAGATCTCAGGGTGAAATAAAAGGAGAATTGTGTTGAGTATCAGAATATCTGAGTTATTTATCTCTTGCATCCTTCCTGTGTGCTCCTGTTACCAGAATAGGTCAGTGGTTGACCCACAGCAGTCACATCGCCCAGGAATTTGAAAAAAGTGCAGAGTCTCAGTCACCATCCCAGACCTACTGAATCAGAAATTCTGGGGATGGGGCTATCAGTGTTTAAATGAGCCTTCCGATGGTGCCATACACATTGTGCTGTGTAATCAGTTGAGAGACTAGTCCACATCACTTATGTGCAGTGGGTTTATACAGGTAAGTAGCTTCCCTACTTGTCCTACCAAACAGTGCAAAAATCTGTGTTCTTTAAGACTTAAGCTTTCTGAACTTAAGTGTTAAAAGGCTGTTAAAGTCATTTAGGTGAGAGTGGGATGACTGAAGATTCTGACTCCAAAAATCTGTGTTCTTAACACTTAAGCTTTCAGCCCTGAAGAATATGGGCAGCGCCTGTCACTCAGTGGTTAGGGCGCCTGCCCCATATACTGGGGGTGGTGGGTTTGAACCTGGCCTGGCCAAACTGTAACAAATAATAGCCAGGCGTGGGCAGCGCCTGTGGCTCAAAAGGGTAGGGCACCGGCCGTATGCCAGAAGTGGCAGGTTCAAACCCAGCCCCAGCCAAAGGAAAAAATATCTATATCCAGGTGTTGTGGCAGGTGCTTGTAGTCCCAGCTACTCAGGAGGCTGAGGCAAGAGAATTGCCTAAGCCCAAGAGTTGGAGATTGCTGTGAGTTGAGACAACATGGCACTCTACCAAGGGTGACCGGGTGAGACTTTGTCTCAAAAAAAAAAAAATTGTCAAAGTGAGAACATCCATTACAGACCTATTCACCTGTAGTTCCTGACTTTAGGTGAGCAACAAAATCTCCTAGGGAGATGGTGTTTCCCACTCCAACCCCACTTTAAGATCCTGTTTCAGTACATTCAGTGATGGTGGCTCCCAAAGGTGATGCTCATGGCCACAGGCATTATTGTGTCTGGCCCTAATGGAAGGGCAATATACTTGATATCAGTGGACACCTTTATTCCTAACTGTTCTGGAAACAAACACCACTCTGTCAGTAGAGTGTTGGAAGAACACCTAGCTCATGGCCAAAACTTAAGTTTTCACTGTGCAGGCAAAGGTGTGTTTTGGATGATTGGGGAAGAGTGATCTCTGAAAGAAGAGTAGGGGTTAAGAAAGAGGAGAAGAGGAGAGTGAGCATTCAGGGAGATAACCATGTGAGCTGATGGTGAGGTATAAAGCCGTAAGTAGGGGAAAGAAATGGAAGAATCATACTGAGAATTTGCTTTTTATCCTAAGGGTTGAGGAAGCCACAGAAAGGATTCAAGCGGGGAAAGTGATTAGATTTACATCTTAGAAAGATCCCTCTTGCTGCTATTTGGAGGACAGGATTAGTCAAAGCAGTGGTTCTCAACCTGTGGGTTGTGACCCCTTTGTAACAATTAAAATACATCCTGCATATCAGATATTTACATTATGATTCATAACAGTAGCAAAATTACAGTTATGAAGTAGCCACGAAAATAATTTCATGGTTGGGGTCACCACAACATGAGGAACTGTATTAAAGGGTTACAGCATTAGAAGGCATTGGGAAGGTTGAGGATCACTGAGTTAAAGGCTGGCTAATTAAAAGGCTGTTAAAGTCATTTAGGTGAGAGTGGGATTACTGAAGAAGGAGAAAATTTGGTTATAAAGTTCTTTTTCTTTTTTTTTTTTTGTTGCCATTTTGATTTAATTTTTGTATGTGGTGTTAGGAAAGGGTCCAACTTCATTCTTTTGCATGTGGATATCTAGCTTTCCTACCATTACTATATTGCCCTCAGTAGAGAGCTGTGGCATCACAGCTCACAGCAACCTCAAACTCTTAGGCTTAAGCAATTTTGCCTCAGCCTCCCAAGTAGCTGAGACTACAGGTGCCCGCCACAACATCTGGCTATTTTTCTGTTGGAGTTGTGATTGTTGCTTAGCAGGCCTCAGGCTGGGTTCGAAACCACCAGCCTCGATGTATGTGGCTGGCGCCATAACCACTGTGCTACAGGTACTAAGGTGATAAAGTTTTTTTTATTAAAAGTATTTGTGGCTCGGTGCCTGTGACTCAAGGCTGCAACCTTTGGCTGCAACCCAAAAATAGCCAGGTGTTGTGGCGGGTGCCTGTGGTCCCTGCTACTTAGGAGGTGGAGGCAGGAGAATCACTTGAGCCCAGGAGTTGACAGCTTGAGGTTCTGTCTCAAAAAGTAAATAAATTAAAAAAAAAAAAGTTTGAAAAAAAAATAATAAAAATATTTGTAATTGGGTGGCACCTGTGGCTCAGTGGGTAGGGCGCTGGCCCCATATACCAAGGGTGGTGGGTTCAAACCTGGCCCTGGCCAAACTGCACAAAAAAATAGCCGGGCATTATGGCAGTTGCCTGTAGTCCCAGCTACTCGTGAAGCTGAGGCAAGAGAATAGCCTAAGCCCAGGAGTTGGCGGTTGCTGTGAGCTGTGTGACACCACGGCACTCTACCGATGGTGACAAAATGAAACTGTCTCTACAAAAAAAAAAAAAAAAATATATATATATATATATACACACACACACATATATTTTTAATAGCTGGGAGCTATGGCTTATACCTGTAATCGTAGCACTTGGGAGGCTGAGGCCAGTGGATTGCCTTCTTGAGCTAACAGGT
>NW_003852420.1:18429461-18431937 GCF_000181295.1 Otolemur garnettii | reverse complement strand
GTTGCAGCCGTCATTGTTGTTTGGCGGGTCCGGGCTGGATTCGAACCCGCCACCTTAGGTGTATGTGGCTGGTGCCTTAGCTGGTTGAGCTACAGGCGCCGAGCCGCACATGTATTTTTTTAATTGTGGTAAAATACACCTAAAAAAGTTTATCATTTTGGGTAGTGCCTATGGCTAAATGAGTAGGGTGCTGGCCCCATATTCCGAGGATGGTGGGTTCAAACCGGGCCCAAAAGTAGCTGGGCATTGTGGCAGGCGCCTGTGGTCCCAGCTACTCGTGAGGCTGAGGCAAGAGAATCACCTAAGCCCCGGAGTTGGAGGTTGCTGTGAGCTGTGAACTGTGATGCCACGGCACTCTACTGAGGGCAATAAAGTGAGACTCTGTTTCTAAAAAAAAAAGTTTATAATTTAAACAACTGTACGTGTGCAGTTCAGTGGCATTAAGTGCATTCACTTTGCCAGGCAGCCATCCATTCTCAGAAGTTTTTCATTTTCCAAAATTGAAACTCTCTAACCGTTAAACAGTAACTCCCCATTCTCGCATTTCCCCAGCCCTGGGAACCACCATTCTACTTTCCTTCTCTATGAATTTGACCACTGTAAGTACCTCTAATGAGTATAGTATTTGCAGTTTTTGTTTCACTTAGCAAAGTGTAATGTGTCAGAATTTTTTTCCTTTTTCAGGCTGTTGTATGTATATACACTTACTACATTTTGTTTATCCATTCACCATCAATGAATGCTTGTGTTGATTATACTTTTTGACAATTCTGGGTATATATACTCAGAAGTGGAATGCTGGATCAAATTGTGATTTCCATTTTTTTTTTTTAGGAAGCAGTAGTGTACAAGGGTTCTATAGGTTCTATAGGTGCAGGCCAGGTGCCCGGCCATTTTTTTGTTGCAGTTTGGCTGGGGCCAGGATTGAACCTGCCACCCTTGGTATATGGGGCCGGGGCCCTACTCACTAAGCCACAGGTGCCACCCTGTGATTTCTATTTTTTTTTTTTTTTGAGACAGAGCCTCAAGCTGTCCTCCTGGGCAGAGTGCCATGGCATTACAGCTCACAGCAACCTCCAACTCCTGGGCTCAAGCGAGTCTCCTGCCTCCGCCTCCCAAGTAGCTGGGACCACAGGCGCCCGCCACAACGCCCGGCTATTTTTTGGTTGCAGCCATCATCGTTGTTTGGCGGGTCCAGGCTGGGGATTCGAACCCGACAGCTTAGGTGTACGTGGCTGGCGCCCTAGCCGATTGAGCTATAGGCGCCGAGCCTATTTTTTAATTTTTTTTAGGAAGCAGTAGTGTACAAGGCTTCTATGACACTTATTTTTTCTGTTGTTTTGATGTTAGCCATCCTACTGGGTATGAAGTAGTATTTCATTGTGGTTTTGATTAGCATTTGTAAAATTGATCATCTAGTAGTCGTTAATAATATTGATCATCTATTCATTAGCTTATTTCGGAAATTCTTTAGCTATTTCTGCCAAAATCCTTATTCTGGACATTAATCCCTTATCACATATGTGATTTTCAAATTTTTCTCGCATTCTGTGGGTTGCCTTTTTAGTCTGTTTTTAGCATCCTTGGGTGCATAAAAGTTTGTTTGTTTTTGAGGCTAGAGTGACCTGTTATCACAGCTCACCACAACCTCAAACTCCTGGGCGCAAGCAGTCCATCTGCCTCAGTCTCTCAAGGTGTTAGGATGACTGGCATGAGCTACTGCACTAGGCCTGCATAAAAATTTTTAATTTTCATGAACTCCAACTTTTCTTTTTTTTTTCATTTTTTTTTTTAGAGACAGAGTCTCACTTTATTGCCCTTGATAGAGTGCTGTGGTGTCACTGCTCATAGCAACCTCCAACTCCTGGGCTTAGGTGATTCTCTTGCCTCAGCCTCCCAAGTAGCTGGGTCTACAGGCGCCTGCCCCAACACCCGGCTATTTTTTTTTTTTTTTTTTTTTTTGGCCAGGACTGGGTTTGATCCCACCACCTCTGGTGTATGGGGCCTGTGCCCTACTCCTTTGAGCCACAGACACCGCCCCTGGCTATTTTTTTGTTGCAGTTTGGCCAGGGCTGGTTCAAACCCACCACCCTCTGTATATGGGGCTGGTACCCTACCCACTGAGCCACTGGTGCTACCTGAACTCCAACTTTTCTATTTTTTCTTTTGTTGCCTGCTCTTTTGGTGTCACATCCGAGAAATCATCACCAAATCCAGTGTCATGAAATTTTCCTGCTATGTTTTCTTCTAAGAACTTCATAATTTTAGCTCTTTAAACTTTGATCCATTTTGATTTAATTTTTGTATGTGGTGTTAGGTAAGGATACAACTTCATTCTTTTGCATGTGGATATCTAGCTTTCCCAGCACCGTTTGCTAAAAGCTTGTCATTTCCCCCTTGAATAGTCTTGGCATCCTTATTGAAAATCATTTGACGGCTCGGCGCCTATAGCTCAACCGGCTAAGGCGCCAGCCAC
>NW_003852420.1:18422732-18428560 GCF_000181295.1 Otolemur garnettii | reverse complement strand
AAAAAAAAAAAAAAGGTTTGAAATCGGGAAGTGTGAGTCCTCCAACTTTGTCCTTTTTCAAGATGGTTTGGGTATTCATGGTCCCTTACATAATCCCTTATGATTCCATATAAATTTTGCATTAATTTTTCTATTTCTGCCAAAAAGTCATTGAGATTTTGATAAAAATTACAATGAATCTGCAGCTTTTGGGGGGGGGGGTTGCAGTTTTTTTGGCCAGGGCTGGGTTTGAACATGCCACCTCCAGCATATGGGACTGGTGCCCTACACTTTTGAGCCACAAGCGCTGCCCAGCCTTTTTTTTTTTTCTTTTTTATTTGAAGACAGAGTCTCACTTTGTCACCCTTGGTAGAGTGCTATGGCATCACAGCTCACAGCAACCTCTAGCTCTTGGGTTTAGGCAGTTCTCTTGCCTCAGCCTCCCCAAGTAGCTGGGACTACAGGTGCCTGGCTATTTTTTTTTTTTTTTTTTGAGACAGAGTTTCACTTTGTCGCCCTCAGTACAGTGTCATGATGTCACAGCTCACAGCAACCTCCAGCTCTTTGGCTTAGCTGATTTTCTTGCCTCCCAAGTAGCTGGAACTACAGGTGCCTGCCCAAATGCTGGCTATTTTTTTGTTGTTGTTGTTGCAGTTTGGCTGGTTTTTGGCCAGGGCCGGGTTTGAACCTGCCACCTACAGCATATGGGGCCGGCGCCCTACTCCTTGAGCTACAGGCACTGCCCTGCAGTTTGTCTGGGGCCTGGTTTCAACCTGCCACCCTCGGTATATGGGGCCTATGCCCTACCTACTAAGCCACAGGCACAACCCAAATCTATAGATTGTTCTAGGTAATATTGACTCCTTAATAATATTAAGGCTTGGCTCCTGTAGCTCAAGCGGCTAAGGCATCAGCTACATATACCAGAGCTGGCAGGTTTGAATCCAGCCTAGGCCCGCCAAACAACAATGACAACTACAACCAAAAAATAGCCTGGTGTTGTGGTGGGTGCTTGTAGTCCCAGTTACTTGGGAGGCTGAGGCAAGAGAATTGCTTAAGCCCAGGAGTTGGAGGTTGCTGTGAACTGAGATGCCATGGCACTCCAGCCAGGGCGACAGCTTGAGGCTTTGTCTCAAAAAAAAAAAAAAAATTAAGTGTTCCATTCCACGAACTTAGGATATCCTTCCATTTATTTGTGTGTATATATATATTTTTCTTTCTTTTTTTTTTTTTGAGACAGAGTCTTGCGTTGTTGTCTCAGCTAGAGTGCAGTAGTCCTTGTAGCTCACTGCAACCCCAAACTCCTGGGCTCAAGCTATTCTCCTGCCTCTGCCTCTTTTTGTTTTCAGAGACAGAGTTTCACTTTATTGCCCTAGGTAGAGTGCTGTGGTGTCACAACTCACAGCAACCTCCAATTCCTGGGTTTAAGTGATTCTCTTGCCTCTTGCCTCAGCTTCCCGAGTAGCTGGGACTTAAAGGCGTCTGCCACGCCTGGCTATTTTTTTGTTGCAGTTTGGCCGGGGCTGGGTTTGAACCTGCCACCCTCAGTATATGGGCCCTACTCACTGAGCTACAGGCACTGCCCCTGCCTCTGCTTCTTAAGTGTGTCTGTAGTCCCAGTTATTTAAGATGTTGAAGCAGAAGGATCCCTTGAGCCCAGGAGTTTGAGGATACAGTGAGCTTTGATGCTGCCCCGGCCCTCCAGCCCAGTGACAGAGCTAGACTCTGTCTCAAAGAAAAAAAATTCTTTGATTTTTTTTTTTTAATTGAGACAGGGTCTCACTTTTTCACCCTCTGTACGTTGCAGTGGCGTCACAGCTCACAGCAATCTCAAACTCTTGGGCTTAAGCCATTCTCTTGCCTCAGGCTCCCAAGTAGCTGGGACTACATGTGCCCAACTCAACACCCGGCTATTTTTGTTGTTGTCGTTATTGCTGTTTAGCAGACCCAAGCCAGGTTCGAACCTGCCAGCCCCAGTGTATGTGGCTGGTGCCTTAACCACTATGCTGTGGGCGCTGAGCCTCCTTTTCAGATTGTTCATTTTTAGTATATAGAAACACGACCAATTTTTATTTATTTATTTATTTGTACAGACAGAGTCTCACTTTGTCGTCCTCGGTAGAGTGCCATGGCATCATACAGCTTATAGCAACCTCCAACTCCTGGGCTTAGGTGATTCTCTTGACTCAGCCTCCTGAGTAGCTGGGACTACAGGCACCCGCCACAATGCCCGGCTATTTTTTTTTTTTAAATTGCAGTTTGGCTGGGGCTGGGTTTGAACCCTCCACCCCCAGTATATGGCGCCAGTGCCCTACCCACTGAGTCACAGGCGCCGTCCAATTATTATTATTATTATTTTTAGAGACAGAATCTCATTTTATCACCCTCGGTAGAGTGCTGTAGCATCACAGCTCACAGGAACCTCCAACTCCTGGGCTCAAGTGATTCTCCTGCCTCTGCCTCCCAAGTGGCTGGGACTACAGGTGCCCACCACACCTGGCTACTTTTGGATTACTGCCGTCATTGTAGTTTGGTGGGCCGGGATGAATTCGAACCCGCCTGCTCAGAGGTATGTGGCTGGCGCCTTGGCAGCTTGAGCCAAAGGTGCTGAGCTAAGGCTTTCCTTATCTTAGGAAATGGGAAAATCTGGCTGAATCCTAGTGCATCCATCTGGTTAAAACAAACATCTTGGGTGGTCTAAAATGGAAAAGAACTTGATGAAGAGTCAGATTTGGAAGTGGAGAGACAGATTTGGAGGCAGGACAAATTTTGTCTTTGTGATATTGGAGCTTTTTAGCACTAGTTGAACACAAGATCTCAGCCTTGGGGCTGAGTATTTCTTCCCAGCTATATGCCTCTATAGCACTGACAGCTGCTTATAGTGGGGTTTAGAGAGAAAAGTATGTTCTGGTGGTGCCTGTGGCTCAGTGAGTGGGGTGCCGGCCCCATATACCAAGGGAGGCGGGTTCGAATGTGGTCCCAGCCAAACTGCAACAAAAAAATAGCTGGGCATTGTGGTGGGTGCTTGTAGTCCCAGCTATTCAGGAGGCTGAGGGAAGAGAATCGCCTAAGCCCAGGAGCTGGAGGTTGCTGTGAGCTGTGACATCATAGCACTCTACCGAGAGTGACAAAGTGAGACCCTGTCTCTTAAAAAAAAAAAAAGTATGGTTTGAGAGGTAAGTCTGTGGCCCTGGATGGGACAAGACAGTGATAGTCACAGATATCAGAAGTCCTGGGTGGTGCCTGGACTGGGTGGCTTAGAGAGTAGGGCTCCAGCCCCATATATTGAGGGTGGCGGGTTCGAAGCCAAACTGCATCAAAAAAATAGCCAGAGGTTGAGGCAGGCACATGTAGTCCCAGGTACTCCGGAGGTTGAATCAAGAGAATTGCCTAAGCCCAAGAACTGGAGATTGCTGTGAACTGTGATGCCACAGCATGCTACCAAGGGCGACAAAGTGAGACTCTGTCTCTGAAAAAAAAAAAAAAAAAGATACCAGAAGTCCTGGGGCAGAGGGGAAAGAGCCCTGGAAGAGACCACCTTGTATGAAGTAGAGGTCTTGAGTTTGCATCCTGGTCGTGTTTTGTTGTTGCCTACAATAAATGTTATACTAACACTTTATGAGTCCTTACTAGGTGCCAGTCACTTTGCTAATTTTTTTTTTTTTTGTAGAGACAGAATCTCACTTTATTGCCCTCGGTAGAGTGCCGTGGAATCACATAGCTCACAGCAACCTCCAACTCCTGGGCCCAGGTGATTCACTTGCCTCAGTCTCCTAAGTAGCTGGGACTACAGGCACCCACCACAACACCCAGCTTTTTTGTTGTTGTTGTTGCTGTTTGGCTGGGGCTGTGTTTGAACCTGCCTGCCACCCTCGGTATATGGGGCTGTTGTCCAACTCACTGAACCACAAGCACTGCCCTCAGTGTTGTTTTTTTTTTTTGAGACAGAGTCTCACTGGTAGTGTGCTATGGCATCATAGCTCACAGTAACCTCAGACTCTTGGGCTCAAGCGATTCTCTTGCCTCAGCCTCCCAAGTAGCTGGGACTACAGGCACCTGCCACAGTGCCCAGCTAATTTTAGAGACAGGGTCTTGTTCTAGCTCAGGCTGGTCTCCAACTCCTGAGCTTAGGCGATCCACCACCTTGGCCTCCCAGAGTGCAGGGATTACAGGCAAGAGCCACTGTGCCCAGCCTAGGAATCTGCATTTCTATAAGCTCTCCTGATGATCTTGATGTATATCTAGGCTTGAGAATCATGCTCTGGGTAGTTACTTCCAGTTCTGCCACTTAAAAGTTATGTGGCATGGGGTGGTCCCTGTGGCTCAGTGAGTGAGGTGCTGGCCCTATATACCGAGGGTGGTGGGTTCAAACCTGGCTCCGGCCAAACTGTAACAAAAAAAATAGGTGGGTGTTGTGGTGGGTGCCTGTAGTCCCAGCTACTCAGGAGGCTGAGGCAAGAGAACCGGCCGGGCCCAGGAGTTGGAGGTTGCTGTGAGCTATGATGTCACAGCACTCTACTGAGGGTGATAAAGTGAGACTCTGTCTCTACAAAAAAAAGATTATGTGGTATAGGGTAACTTATTTTAAGGGATCTGTTTTTTCCCTTAGCTCTGTGCTGAAAGCAAGGGAGGGGGGTGCAGATAGTAATGGATAATAACACTAACATATAAATTATACAATTTCATCCTCCCAAGAGATGAGTATTGACAGTGCCTATAGCTCAGTGGGTGGGTGCTGGCCACATACACCAAGGCTGGTGGGTTCAAACCCGGCCTGGTCCAGCTAAAACAATGACAACTGCAACCAAAAAAATAGCGGGGCCTTATGGCTGGTGCCTGTAGTCCCAGCTACTTGGGAGGCTGAGGCAAGAGAACCTCTTAAGCCCAAGAATTTGAGGTTGCTGTGATGCCATGGCTCTACACAGACTCTGTCTCAAAAAAAAAAAAAAAAAAAAAAAGAGATGAGTTTTACTATTGCCACTTTACTGACAAGGAAATTGACGTTTATAGTAGTGAATTTACGTGTTTGTGGTCATGACAGCTAATCAGGGACAGACCCAGAATTTGAACCCAGGCATAGATCATAAAGAAGTGCTTTGTAATCAGTAACATTGACAGCCATGATCATTATTTTCAAGTCTCTCTTGAGTGCCAGACCTTATTCTCTGTGACCATAATGCCTGCCACACCAGGGCAGACCTGGCTTCTGCCCTCTAGGGGTTTTCATTTAGCAGCTTTCAACCTAGAGTGTACTTTTCCTTTTTTTGTTTTTTGCAGTTTTTGGCTGTGGCTGGGTTTGAACCCACCACTTCTGGCATATGGGGCCGGCGCTCCACCCTTTAAAGCCACAGGCGCCACCCCTTTTTTAATTTTTTAGAGACAGTCTCGTGTTGTTGCCCTTGGTAGAGTGCTGTGACATCACAGCTCACAGCAACCTCTAGCTCTTGGGCTTTAGGCGATTCTCTTGCCTCAGCCTTCGGAGTACCTGGGACCACAGGTGCCTGCCACCCTCAGTATATGGGGATGGCGCCCTACTCACTGAGCAATAGGCATTGCCCTAGAGCGTACTTTTAAAATCTAGAGTCCTGAGTCCCACCCCAGAGATCTTACTAATGGGGCTGTTTACTGGTGCGAAGGAGGGAAATGTTTTCTGATGGTTCTGAGCCTGGGGACCATGGAGAAAGTGCCACTCAAAATAGTGAGAAGGTTTCTGAGACCTTCCCTGACCCCAGACTAAAGGGTGCCATATCTGGTTTTTTTTTTTTTTTTTTTTTTGAGACAGAGACTCAAGCTGTCCCCCTGGTAGAATGCTGTGGCATCACAGCTCACAGCAACCTCCAACTCCTGGG
>NW_003852420.1:18416623-18422160 GCF_000181295.1 Otolemur garnettii | reverse complement strand
GAGACTCACTTGAGCCCAGGAGTTGGAGGTTGCTGTGAGCTGTGATGCCAGAGCACTCTACCCAGGGGGACAGCTTGAGGCTCTGTCTCAAAAAAACAAACAAACAAACAAAAAAAGGTTTCCTAAATAAGGCTGTTACAAGGTGGATGTCCCTAGATTCCTAGCTTCAGAGGAGGGGCCCTAACTACTTTGTTCCTCTGTCAACTTTCATTCCCCTGTGTTTGCTGACTCCAGGACTCAGAAGCTCTTCAATTGGGGCTCAGTGCAGAAGACATTTTTCTTTTTTTCTAGAGACAGAGTCTCACTTTGTTGCCCTTGATAGAGTGCTGTGACATCACAGCTCACAGCAATCTCCAGCTCTTGGGCTTTAGGTGATTCTCTTGCTTCAGCCTTCTGAGTAGCTGGGACTACAGGCATCTGCCACAATGCCCGGCTATTTTTTGTTCCAGTTTGGCTGGGGCTGGGTTTGAACCTGCCACCCTCAGTATGTGGGGCTAGCGTCCTATTCACTGAGCCACAGGCACCACCCCAGAAGACATTTTTCAATTCTTTGAAATAGAGTTGTGTAAGAAGCCATCTCTCCTTAGGTGGGTGAACCATCCACCAAATCACTTCCCCTTTTAGGAAAAATTACTGTTTTCCAAGATGTGGACTATTAAACTCATTTTGAAGAGTTCTTCCAGCATGTTCCTGTTCTGCCAAACCCCAGGGTCAAGCATTCAGTTTGAGAGGGAAGTGGGGAAAATTTGGACCATGGATGAATGGCAAAGGAGTTAGGGCTCTTTAACCTGGGAAACTTCAGTGCGGAAGATTCCCACTCCATTTACCAAAGGAGAGTGACCTGTGGGACACTGAACATCCTTAATCCTGGGGTACTGAGGAGAAATTACGAAGAAGCTGATTTGGTTCACAGAAGAAACTTCTCTTGCTTAGCTCCATACCACTGTTACACAGTTGTATGTCAGATGTTACTGCCCACTAGATCAAATATATTCTGGGCTGACCTCAGAGTGACCCTGAAGCAAGAGACTTGAACTCAAGTCCTAGCTCCATACTTACAAGGTGTTGGACAATTAAGTTCATGAACTTGTCCTAGAAAAAAATACTGTATTACCTTATTGCTGAGTATCATTATGGTCACCTTTGAAGTACTACCCATGTCCATTTGGTGACCATAGTTAATATTTAACAGGTGGGTATGTATAACTTTTTTCCTAGGACAAGTTCATACTTAAATGTCAGGCCTCCTATGATAATAGCCCTGATAGCCATTCCAGAAAGTTCCAAAAAGTGCTTTGAAGGGTAGACTAGGTACTGGTGTCAATGCATAGCTTCCCAAGTACTTCAATGGTGAGTATAGTGATATTCAGCAGTGAGGTATGTGGTTATCTTTTTCTAGGATGAGCTTGCAAATTTAATTTATCCAGCCTCATACCCGAACTATGAGTTTAGGCAAGTAACTCAGTTTTATCACCTAGAGGGCAATCTCACTTTTGTATGTGTACATAAGCCCAGACAGACCTGGCAAAACTTCATGTTTACTACTGTTTCACACCTTGGTTTTTGTAGTTCAGGCTGCAATTAGTGTACTGTCATTTCAGTATGGCAGAAATGCATTTATAGGGAGCTTAAGCAAAAAGGAATGAATTCACTAGCTTCTATGACAGGGAAGTCTAGAGGTGGCACTGGTTTCAGACATCACTAGAACCTCCATCTTGTAACTGCTGCTCTGTGCTGGCTTCGTGCTGCGGTCATGCTCTCTGTCCTCAGTGAGTGAGAGGACAAAGTTGCCAGTTGTCCCAAGGCTACTTGCTTAGCCCTGAGCAATCCCAAGGATTAACTATAGAGCCCAGGGACGACTGATCCCACCTGGGAGGCATATGCCCCCTGTCCATCCATTCTGATGAATGCGACCTGGAAGGAGGCTGGAGAGGAAACTGGTGGAGGGTGCACAAAACGCATAGCACAGCTGGCTACCAGAGGGAGAATAAAATATAAGGCAGAGTAAGAACTCAGTGACAGCTTTGTCTCTAGGCCTTCCAGAGATACAGTAGATCAATCAAGAACCCTGTTTCTGCTTAAAAAAAGAACAAAAACAACTTTATTTGACAAAAGACAAAAACATGTTATTTACAGTAGTTTTTCCTCAATTCAATGGGACAACTGTGCTTCTCCTCCAGTTATCTTTAAACCAAACCCAAGCAGTGGCTGCCCCACCCCAACACCCCACTTTACACTAGGGGGGATGCCAACCAGAATTCAGCAGCATGGCTCCCTTACCCCCTCCACCGCTCAGTGCACTGCAGGGAGGGAAAATCTACTCCCCACTAGCCCAGTACACTCCCAGAGTCCCTCCTACAGGTATCTGCAGCAGGCACACCAGACCTGGGCTCACAGGCACAGTTGGGGTGGAAGAGGCTGGGCAAACAGCAGCTTTACCTAACCTTGAGGCTGCCATGTTCATTCTTCCCCAGCTGGGCCTCAGGAGGGTGAGGATCCCTGAACTCCCTGGGGGCATACCAGAAGACATAGGAAGAGGCCAGACAAAGGCAAAATAACAGAGCCCAAGAAACCTACTCACAGAGAGCACAACTCCTTCTCCTTAAGTAATCAATTCCCATTCCCACAGCAACAGATGGGCCAAGCCACTCAGAAGTAGGGGAGCCTCCCTATGGGCTGCAGGACACAAAGGACAAAATGTGTGTTGCTGCCTTCTTCCTGTCCAGACCCCTCAAGTCAACACCCAGGAACCCCTCCTGTGTCTGGCCCAGCAATTTCAGGAAACTAAAGGCTAGGGCTCTCGACCTATCTTTTGGCCCAGTAACAATCTTATTCAGAACAAAAATATTTTGGCTAATAATAACCTAGGATTAGTGTTTCTTAGGATATATAAAGATGGGACATATTGCTGTTGACACTGTCAACAATGAAACAGCAAAAGAAAAAAATGGGGGTGAGGGAGGAGCACAAGACCAACTGTGAGGATGACCCAGTGGCTCACGCCTTAAGAACAACTGTGAAACTCAGGGTGGGCACCCTGCAACTCCAAGCTAAAGAAAAGTGAAACAAAGACACAACAAACAGGCTCTAACCCATCTCCAGCCCCACTACCTCCGAAGGCAGTTCCTGGGGCAGCTGCCTGCACTGCCCACTGCTTCTTCCCCCTCAGTTCTGCCACCCTGGGGAATTGGGAGGCTTTCTGACCAGTAGGTGGCTCACTTCCCCCAAACTGGAGATGCTGGGAGTTTGTGATACTCCAGCCCCACTAATCTCCAAGTTCCTTTAGGTAATTCAAAACTCAGGCTGCAGGGCAAAAGTGGTAAAGAAAGAAGGGAAAAACATTAAAGAAAAAAATATCCACTGCTTCAGTCTAGCTTACTTCCCTACCCCCCCAAAAATACAGTAAATAAAACAAAAAAACCAAACACCTCTCTGGTTTTACCATCTTCCTGTCTGCTCTGCACCTGGAAGGTTTAGTCAGACTCTGTTGGACTATCTTTTGGCCATGGCTTTATCCCCTTCTGTGACTGATGCAGAAAAGCCAATGCCTGTATGGTTTTGTTTCTTTTTTGGTAAATCAAACCAACAATACAACCACCATTTGGAATTTCACACACAACTGCAGAGATTTAGCTGGTCCCCCAAATAAAAACTCCTTCCTTGCAAAACACTCCCAAATTGCAGTGGTGGGTCATTCCTAGTTCATCAGATTCCATCATGTAATGCATCCTCATTCCCCACACCTGGGCTAACTACTGCCATTAATGCAAACCACAGCAAAAAGGAAAAAATAAACAGTTTAGCAAAAACCTAAACATTCAACTGGAGTCGGTTCTGTTATATCTGCTGGGCTCCTCTTTTCTTTTGTTCACGATTAGGAACTTGGAATGTCCACACCTGGCTTGATAGAAAGAGGCACAGCTCAGGAGCAGTTTGGACCCAGCATAGGTCGGAACTTGGCAGGGTTCCTGAGCCCAGCCCTGGAAACTAGGCTGGAACAAAGGTGTCCCAGGAATCCTCTGGAGCAGCAGCAGCAGCAGCACCATGCCTGTTGCCAATCTCTTGGCATCACCACTGAGGGGAGGCCTGGAGAAATGGCAGAGTTAGCAGAGGAGAGGTCCCACGTCACTGTACAGTGATGTCAATTGGCGTCTTCCCGCTGAAGACCTCTGGACAGAGATGATCCTGATGTTTGGCAGTGATCCATAGAAAACCCTCTGTATGGAAGGGAACCAAAACGG
Organism: Otolemur garnettii; assembly: GCF_000181295.1. Taxonomy (NCBI): domain Eukaryota; kingdom Metazoa; phylum Chordata; class Mammalia; order Primates; family Galagidae; genus Otolemur; species Otolemur garnettii. The sequence continues at coordinate 18,417,919 of NW_003852420.1, read as the reverse complement.
AAACCCAGGACAGCTGACTCAAGCCTCGAGCACCCCTGCTGGCAGATGCCTACTTGGGGTTTTCAGAGACTAAAGGGATGGGAGTGTGCAGTAATGGGAGCGATGGGTCCTGCTGCTTCTGAAGCTCCATCTCAGCAGCCCTCTGTAGCGCCACCTCCACCAGCAGCTGGAAGCTGCTGAAGTCCTCTTTGTCCTGCTCTGGGGGTGTGGGCGGAGGCGTGTTGAAGAGTCCACCCGTGGGGCTTCCAGCCTCAGCCCTGGTCAGCAGGGCAAGGGTGCTACCAGGGGTGACCAGAGGCTTGGGGGGCTCCAGCTCTCCCTGTGGGAAGGGGGGTGTTTGCTTTTCCCCCTGGCCTGAGTGGAGTGGCATGGAGCACACGGACAGAGACAGCACATTGGTGGGGGTTGGTACAGACACAGCCAGCATTGAGGGGCTGCTGCCACGGGGGAGGGCCACATCTGAGGCTTTACCCCCACGGCGGGAAATGGTGAACTGATTAGGGTCTTTGCCATCCTTCCGAAGCATGTCTGGCAGAAGCCGCCGCCGGGCGTTGATAAACCAGTTGCATATCTGGAATGAATATAAAAGACTGTGATCAGTGCACTCAATGGAAAACTGCGTCTCAGGACCCAGGATTACAGGAACAACCAACACAAACCCAATCCTGCCCTCAAAGACGGTCACAGCAGGAAGAGAAAGCTAAATTAGATAAGTGCCTGGTTCTTTGTTGTAAGGGCACTGGGGATCTGTAGGACGATCTGAAACAAAGCAGTACCATGCTTTTTTGGGGGGGAGAGACAGAGTCTCACTTGGTTGCCCTTGGTAGAATGCCATGGTGTCACAGCTCATAGCAACCTCAAATTCTTGGGCTCAAGTGATTCTCTTCAATCTCCTGAGTAGCTGGGACTATAGGCACCCACCAAAACACCTGGCTATTTTTAGAGACAGGTTCTTGCTCTTGTGCTCAGGCTGGTCTTGAATTCCTGAGCTCAGGCAATCTGCCTGCTTTGGCCTCCTGGAATGCTAGGATTACAGATGAGCTGTTCCCTGCTTTTTTTTTTTTTTTGCAGTTTTTGGCCGGGGCTGGGTTTGAACCCACCACATCCAGCATATGGGGCCAGTGCCCTACTCCTTTGAGCCACAGGCGCCGCCCATGCTTTTTTTTTTTTTTCAGACAGAGTCTCAAGCTGTCCCCCTGGATAGAGTACTGTGGCATCACAACTCACAGCAACCTCCAACTCCTAGGCTCAAGCGAGTCTCCTGCCTCCGCCTCCCAAGTAGCTGGGACCACAGGT
>NW_003852420.1:18414937-18416464 GCF_000181295.1 Otolemur garnettii | reverse complement strand
GTCTCACTCTGTCGCCCTGGGGAGAGTGCCATAGCATCACAGTTCACAGCAACCTCAAACTCTTGGGCTTAAGCAATTCTCTTGCCTCAGGCTCCCAAGTAGCTGGGACTACAGGTGCCTGCCATAACGCCTGGCTATGTTTTGGTTGTAGTTGTCATTGTTGTTTGGTAGACCTGGGCTGGATTTCAAACTCACCAGCTCCAGTGTGTGTGGCTGCGCCCCAGCCACTGAGCCCTTGCTCTTTTTTTAAATAGCTTCATGTCTTTTGCAGACAACATTCCTTTTTTTCTGGAACATCCTCTACCCCACCTGGGGAATGGCTACTCCTCTAAGAAAGATATTAGAGATAGGGCCAGAGCAGAGGAAGTGGATTCAAAACACATCTCTGTTCTCCCAGGCCAGTGGGAGACTTTTCTGATGAAAACAAATGATACCACAAGGGTAGATAACAGTGTTCAAGAAGAGTATGAATACAGTCTCTACCCACTCGAGGGGAGCAGGCATTGCATCCTGGCATCATTCCTGACCCTCTACAACAGTGTTTTTCAACCTTTTTTATCTCGTGGGGCACTTGATCCTGTAGTTACACAGTACACTTAAATTATATTGATTAAAAAAAAAAAGTTAAAAAACAATATACTTACTGCTTTGAACGTCCTTCCAAAATAATTTAATTAATGATCTTTAAAAATTTTCACAGAATGCCAGTCGAAAATCACTGCTCTAAAAGACCAACCACAAGTACACTCTTTCCCCTTGTCACTCCTAAAGGCCTGGGGATCCTACAGTAGCGTGTCTGGCCATTATTTAAAAAAAAAAAAAAAAAACAGGTAAGGATTAGAGTTGAAAACACTTGCTTAGCTGCATGATTCTAAGCTCATAAATACAAACCTGTTTTAAAACACAGTTCTTTCATTACACACAAAATCTCCATCTACTTTTAAAACATGTTTTTTATTTTTTATTTTATTTTATATATTTTTTGAGAAAGAGCCTCAAGCTGTCCCCCCTGGGTAGAGTGCCGTGTCATCATAGCTCACAGCAACCTTCAACCCCTGGGCTCAAGCGAGTCTCCTACCTCAACCTCCCAAATAGCTGGGACTATAGGTGCCCGCTACAATGCCCGGCTATTTTTTGGTTGCAGCCATCATTGTTGTTTGGTGGGCCAGGCTGGATTCAAACCCACCACCTTAGGTGTATGTGGCTGGCACCTTAGCCACTTGAACCATAGGCACTGAGTCTCCATCTACTTGTTTTGTTTTTTTGAGACAAAATAAAACACTCTCACTTTGTCACCCTCAGTAGAGTGCTATGGCATCATTTAGTAGAGATGGGGTCTTGCTCTAACTTATGCTCAAGAAATCCACCTACCTTGGCTTCCCAGATTTTTTTTTTTTTTTGAGACAGAGCCTCAAGCTGTCCCCCTGGGCAGAGTGCCGTGGCATTACAGCTCACAGCACCTTCCAACTCCTGGGCTCAAGCGAGTTTCCTGCCTCTGCCTCCCAAGTAGCTGGGACCACAGGCGCC
>NW_003852420.1:18413258-18414917 GCF_000181295.1 Otolemur garnettii | reverse complement strand
GGATTCGAACCCGCCACCTTAGGTGTATGTGGCTGGCGCCTTAGCTGCTTGAGCCACAGGTGCCGAATCCAGTGTTTTTTTTTTATATATTTTTTTTTCTTTGAGACAGAGTCTCACCCTGTTTCCCCTGGAAGAGTGCTGTGGCATCACAGCTCACAGCAACCTCAGACTCCTAGGCTTAAGCGATTTTCTTGCCTCAGTTTCCCGAGTAGCTGGGACTACAGGCACCCGCCACAACACGTGGCTCATTTTTCTATTTTAGTAGAAATGGGGTCTTACCCTTGCTAGGCTGGCTTTAAAATCCTGTGCTCAAGCAATTCACCCCTGTCAGCCTCTCAGAGTGCTAGGATTATAGGCATGAGCAACTACCAAACCTGGCCTATAGGTCAGTGTTTTTTCAACCTTTTTTTTTTTTTGAGACAGAGCCTCAAGCTGCCTCCCTGGGTAGAGTGCCGTGGCATTACAGCTCACAGCAACCTCCAACTCCTAGGCTCAAGCGAGTCTCCTGCCTCTGCCTCCCAAGTAGCTGGGACCACAGGCGCCTGCCACAACGCTTGGCTATTTTTTGGTTGCAGCCGTGATTGTTGTTTGGCGGGCCCAGGCTGGATTCGAACCTACCACCTTGGGTGTACATGGCTGGTGCCTTAGCCACTTGAGCTATAGGCGCCGAGCCGGCTTCCCAGATTGCTAGGATTCTAGGTGTGAATCACCATGCTCAGCTCCCCCATCAGCTTTTCTAAATCCTCCTTCTTCCTGCCCTTCCACTCTAGGGGGCACCACGGGGAAAAGCTGCCTAATCACTTTCTTGCCAACTCAGGAGAAGGGGGAAAGAAAAAACATTAGAAACTGTGTGTGTGGTGGAAGGGGCAGGGAGGCACTCACATCTGGGCGTCTTTCTGGGATCCTTCACTGCAAACAGTTTGCCAATAGCTGCCACTTACTAAGCACTGTACATCTATACAATTTTCTTCTAATAATTACATCAGCCTTGTGAGTTTGATTAACTCCCACTGTCCCAGTGAACACACTTAAAACTCAGACTGGAAAAGTCAGCCAGGACTCCACCTCTACCAGGGATCCCCCCACGTCTGGGCCTTTGCATCGGGAGGAGTAGGTGTCACCCCTCTGCTTCTTTCTGAGGCTGTCACAGGGCAGGGCCTGGCTTATTGTAGTCACTACTACTGTCAGGTTAGACCCTTCTGCCTTTCTGTGGCTCTCCTTTTCAAGGCCTCTTGCTCATTCAAACATTTGAACGCTTGCTATGTGCTAGGCCTGGGTCTTGGTGCTGGGGATGCACTCTGCCCTAGGGAGCCTTACAGTCCATCTAGATGTGGAGACAGGCAAGAAACAAATAGATGACTAACCATCAGTGAAGTGCCAGAAGGAAACAGATAGGAATAATGGGGCAGTGTACAAACATAAGAGAAGCTACTATAGACGGGGTCTGGAAGGCTGAGACCTAAAGGGTAAGGAAGACCCAGACCTAGGGATACAGACAGATAAGGAAAGAAATGTTCTGGAGACAGGGAACATCAAAGGCCAAGGTGCTGAGGAACTCTGAACTCAAAAATGAGCGGGGCTGATCTCTCACCAGAGGTCCCAACAGTGACTCGATTGAAATTTTACATTTTAGGTCAGTGTTTTTTTTTTTTTTTTTTT
>NW_003852420.1:18405184-18411637 GCF_000181295.1 Otolemur garnettii | reverse complement strand
GAGCCGTGACCTCAAACTCTTGACTTAAGTGATCCTCTTGTCTCAGCCTGTTAGAGAGGTAGGATTATAGGCATGAGCCACTGTGCTGGGGCTACCCGTAGGTACCATCTTCCCATAGCTGTCTGCCTCTACCCAGTCGAAGAGACAGCTACTCATGACATGAGCTAGTGCTGGGAGTTGGCATGGGTCCTTGCCTAGGTGACCCAAAGATAATATTAAGCTCCTGACCCTGTCAGCCTAGAAGGCTTCTGTGGCCCTTTACTCCCTCTCCATCCTAGCCAGGAAGGGCCCTGCTCGCTGGGGTTCTCATCTGTTCCTCTACACCTCTCAGGTGTTCCACTGTAGCCAAGTACACACACAACAGCAGGCATCAGTAGACCAGGCTGAGCTAAATCCTAACTAGAGTCGTAAGGCAACCCCAAAGAGAGGTGTGGGCTGAAGAGATGGGTGGACTATAGGGAACAAACTTATTAAAGTATTTCTTCTTTTTTTTTTTTTTTTGAGACAGAGACTCACTTTGTTGCCCTTGGTAGAGTGCTGTGGCATCACAGCTCACAGCAACCTCTAGGTCTTGGGCTTAGGTGATTCTCTTGCCTCTCAGCCTCCTGAGTAGCTGGGACTACAAGCACCTGCCACAATGCCCACCTATTTTTTTTGTTGTTGTTGTTGCAGTTTGGCCAGGGCCGGGTTCGAACCCACTACCCTCACTATATGGGGCCAGCACTCTACTCATTGAGCCACAGGTGCCACCCTTAAAGCACTTCTGATACCAGAACCATGCCAGCCATCTCACCTGCATTATGCTTAATCTGCACATAAACTGGAAGGCAAAAAGCAGTGTCCTCTAAGTATGAAAGAGAACAGTGGAGCTCAAGGAGATGGAAGAACTTGCTCAAAGTCACATAGCCACTGAGTGCAGAGAAGGGATTCAAACCTAGGTCTCCTAGCTTTATAATCTCCACTGCTTTGCTATCTCTTCCCAGAGAAGCAGAAGGGACAGCTGAACCACCATCACCAACATCCTAATAGCAAATACATGACTATCAGGTGCTACCCTGGACACTGCGTATCTAATTACTCATTGACCTCAACAGCCCATGACACAGGTTCTATAATCATCTCCACTGAAGAAACAGAGGCCTGATCAAAGAGGTCCACAAACTTGCTCAAGGTCATAGGCTGGGATCTGATCCAGACAGCCTGGTTCTGGGCAACTGCACGGTGGCTGCAGTTAGTCTGGGCCCTAGGCTTTGCTCTTGGCTCAGATATGGTGCCTTCCATCCTCTCTTCCCCTCCTGCGGCTGTCACCTCGGCTCCCTGTGCTATAAGAGTGAGTTGAACCTCCCACTTTGCCCCTGGATGTGGGGGGAATGGTCAGGTCACAGCGACCTGGGTCAAGCCAAGTGGGGATGAGTGTTGTTGAGAAGAGTCTCAGAGAAGGGACCTGGGTGTATACCAGCAGCTGTGTGGGCACCTCGCCCCAGCTGCATCTCCTATTTTGGCTGACGATTCAGAGAACAGAACCCACCCCTCCCACACACACACTGCTCTGGCCCATATAACATTTGGCAGCCCCGCATCTGTCTGTTTTGTCTTCTCAGCCATAGAAATGCACAGCTGAGGGGGCTGGGCAAGGGCTAGACAACAAGATTTTCTGCAGCCCCTTCCATCTGCCCTACCCAAGCCTAAGTCAGGAAAAGAGCCTATAACTTGCCCCTACTCAAGGACCCAGGGGGGCGGAAGGAAGAAGACCAAGGTAAACACTGTGATTTATATGACCAATACAGGCTTGGGCCGCGAGCCAGCTCTCTGTGGAACAGGGCTCGATCTGAAAGGCTGCTGCCCTGTCAGGTTTTTTTTAAATCAGAGATGAAGGACAGAGGAATCACTGTGGCAAACGGGGGCGGGAAGGCCAGCAGAAAGCTGATGAAGGCCATGCGGCTGGGAGCAGGGTGGCTGATGAAGGCAGACACGAGTGCCCTCATTTTCATTTCTTTTCAGTGGTAAAAAATGGAGAGAAAAGTAGGGATGGAAGTAAAGACAAAGGGGCCTTGCCTGAACATCATGGCACCACCACCTGTGTGTGAGACACTGCCTATGCTGTGACCAGCATACTTAGGTGCTTGTAAAGGCAGCTTCGTGTATCAGAATCACTTTTTTATTCCTTGGAGACAGAGCCCGGTTCTGTCACCCACGCTGGAGTGCAGTGGTTCATCATAGCTCAGAGAACCTCAAAATCCTGTCTCAAGTGACTTTCCTAACTTAGCTTCCCAAGGAGCTGGGACTACAGGTGTCCCCCACTATGCCTGGCTAATTTTTCCTAGTTTTAATAGAGACGGGGTTTCTTGCTCAGGCTGGTCCTGAACTCCTGACCACTGTGCCCTACCCAGATTTTTAAAAAATGCCAAATAGCTATTTCTCATCTGCTCTATACACTGGGTGGGGGCAAGGGGTGGAGTCAGGAATGTGTGTTTAAAACAAGCTACCCAGAGTCTGGGTACCCAATCTTAGGAACCCAGGGTTTAGGCCACCGGTTTGACTTGTTCTTGTAGGCAAAACACTTCACTTAAAGCAAAAAAAGCTTAGAAGAGCCAAGTGTGGTGGCTCATGGCTATAATCCTAGCACTCTGGTTAGCCAAGGTGGGTGGAATGCCTGAGCTCACAGGTTTGAGACCAGCCTGAGCCAAAGTGAGACCTCATCTCTAAAAATAGCAGGGTGTTGTGGCAGGAGCCTATAGTCCCAGCTACTTGGGAGGCTGAAGCAAGAGAATCGCTTAAGCCCAAGAATTTGAGGTTGCTGTGAGCTGTGATGCCATCGTACTCTACCTAGGGTGACACAAAGTGAGCCTCTGCCTCAAAATTAAAAAAGCTTACACAGAAGCTCAAGAAATATAGACACAGACAAAAAGGCCTTGAGATAGGGAGACAGAGACTGCCTGTGGGAGGACATTGGAAGGCTGCTAGCTTTGGAGCCAAGAAGAGGAGGAGAATGAGTGACCCTGGACGTAGAGATAATCACTGGCTGCCACAGGGGCAGGCCAGGCCACTCCTCCTCCCTCATAGCAGGCTCCTTTCTCTGCCCTTACCAAGAGACAGCTGCCCTGTCAAGGTGTGGAATTCTGTTTTTTTTTTTTTTTTTGAGACAGAGCCTCAAGCTGTCGCCCTGGGTAGAATGCCCTGGTATCACAGCTCACAGCAACCTCCAACTCCTGGGCTCAAGCGAGTCTCCTGCCTTTGCCTCCCAAGTAGCTGGGGCTACAGGTGCCTGCCACAATGCCCAGCTATTTTTTGGCTGTAGTTGTCATTGTTGTTTGGTGGGTCTGGGCCGTTTACAACCGGCCAGCTCAGGTGTATGAGGCTGGTGCCTTGGTGTGGGATTCTTTAGGTATGAGCTTCTGAGAAGGGCTTCCCAAAGGACACATTTGAAAGGAGACCTGACAGTAATGAAGGAATGGGAGATGTCTTTCGTCTACCACTATGCTTCCAGCACAGAGCACTGGACCCCACATACAGTGTGTTCCCAGCCAATGTCAGAGTGAAGGAATGGGGCTCAGAACCATTGATTTAGTCCAACCAATAAACTGGATTTAGCGGGTGTCAAAGGGACCTGTGAAAATCCTTCACAAAAGACTCTCCTCCCAGAAGCCTACCCCCAGGCAAGTACCAGCAAACCAGTTAGCTAAATGACTCATTGACTTGCTAATGAGATCACTCCTGGGCAGGTTAAAGAGGACAATCAAAAGAGATGCCCCCAGGGAGAGATAAAACAAGCCGGGCAAAGCCGATCCTTGTTGAAGCCAGGTGATTGGTACTGGGTGTCCATTATAATATTCTCTTTTGTGGATATTTAAAAACGTCCTTAATAAAAAATAAAATATAGGAAGCTGGGTGCCATGGCTCATACCCACAATCCTAGCCCTCTGGGAGAACAAGATGGTAGGATTGACTTCAGCTAGGAGTTTGAGTCCAGCCTGACCAAGAGTGAGACCATGGCTTTAAGAAAAATAGAAAAATTAGTCAGGCATGGTGGCACACACCCGTACTCCTAATTACTCTAGGAGGCTGAAGCAGGAGGACTGGTTAAGCCCATGAGTTTGAGGTTGCAGTGAGCTATCTATGATGACACCACTGCACTCTAGTCCAGCAGACAGAGCAAGACCCTGTCTCAAAAATAAAATGAAATTTAAAAAGATATGCCTCCAGAGACTTTAGTTTTTCCTGATTGAGGAGTCACTACATTTCCTTACTTTTGAGGATCTGTGGGTTGACACTTTATAGTCATATTCAACAATTATGTACAGAGCTATGCTGGGGCTACAGCAATAAACCTAACTCACTGCTTTCCACACCTCTAGAAAATGTAGAGGTCTAAAATGCAATTACAAGGCAGGACGCAGTGGCTCACTGGCTCACATCTGTAATCCTAGCTCTATGGGAGGCCAAGGTGAGTGGGTTGCCTGAGCTCAGGAGTTCGAGACCAGCCTAACCTAGAGCAAGACCCTGTCTTTAAAAAATAGCTGGGCACTGTGGTGGTGCCTGTAGTTCCAGTTATGTGGGAGACTGAAGCAAGAGGACCACTTGTGCCTTAGAGTTTGAGGATACTGTGACCTATGTGCCACAGCACTCTGCTGAGGGTAACAAAGTAGGACTCTGTCTAAATAAATAAAACGCAATTACAGTCACATGACCCAGTGTTCTGACCCAGCCCAGGCACGTGGGAGTATATAGCTCCTTTAGTGATCAGGAATCTTCCCTGCCAGGTAGGAGTCTTGGGGCAGTGGTCAGTGTAGCCTAGACATGAGGGTCCAGGACTGAGGCCCAAAGTGCAGACAGGGGAAGGTGATGCTGTCATTAGGCTAACAAGACGTATTTAAGTAATGATCAGACAATAATGGCTTGGACCAGGTGGGACAAAAGCCAAATCCCAGAAATATATATGTACAGCAAGTGGTGATTTACTGGGGAAAGAGCCAGCGTGAAGTTCAGAGGTGTGCAGTTGAGGCTGATGTGGGATTCATGGTATAGTTTCCACCAGTGAGTGCCAGATAGTCACAACACTCTTAACACTTAACTTTCAGCAAGACTGTAAGGCAGTGTGATCACCACTAGAACCCCTCCCTTCAGGGCATGCCCTGAGGCAGCCAGACCTTCCTTGAAAGTCCCCAGGGGCCTATGGTGAGCCAGACTTACTCAGCTTCCAGGGAGTCCTGTCATACTACACACTACAGCTCCGGTAGCTCCAGCAAAATAGCATCTGCCATTTTAAATTCATACAGTTAGATGGAATTGTTTTTATATTCATGTTTTACATCCATTTGGAAAACTGGTTTTATGGTTGTGTGTAACAGCAAAAGCAAAACAAACAAAAAAGAGTTAACACAGTTTTATGTTTGCACAAAGTGATGTGATAATAAAAATGATTCCAGTTAGTATTTGAAGCGGAGGCAAGTCTACAAAAATATTTTCTTTCTTTCTTTTTTTTTTTTTTTTGAGACAGAGTCTTACTCTGTCACTCAGGCTGGAGTGCAGTGGCCTCATAGCTCACAGAAACTTGAAACTCCTAGGCCCAAATGATCCTCTTGCCTCAGCCTCAAGAGTAGCTGGGACTATAGGTATATGCCACCACATCTGGCTAGTTTTTTGTATTTTTTGTAGATATGGGGGGTCTCAGTCTTGCTCAGGCTGGTCTCAAACTCCTAGAATCCAACAATCCTTCTGCCTGAGCCTCCCAAAGTGCTAGGATTGATCACAGGCACAAGCCACTGTGCCCAGTTGAAAATGTTTGTTTTTTTTTTTTTTAAAGAGTAGGCAAATAAATAAATAAATAAAAGGAGTTGATACTAGTCCAGGTGGGTGGGGCACACCTTTAATTCTAGCACTGTGGGAGGCGGAGATCAGAGGATTGCCTTTTTTTTGGCACAGTTTTTGGGGGGCTGAGTTTGAACCCTACTCCTTTGAGCCACAGGCGCCACCTGAGAGGACTGCTTTTGAGCTCAGGAGTTCTAGATCAGCCTGAGCAAGAGTGAGACACAGTCTCTACCAAAAACAGAAATATTAGCCAGGCGTTGCAGTAGGTGCCTGTAGTTCAAGCTACTCAGGAAACTGAGGCATGAGGATAGCTTGAGGCCAAGAGTTTGAAATTGCTGTGAACTATGATGACGCCATGGTACCCACCTCTGTCTCAGTGTTTTTCAACCTTTTTTAAATCACAGTACACTTAAACTTCAGCAGCACACTTAAATTATGTTGATCAAAAATTTTTAAAAAAGGAGAGAAAAAAGAATATTTACTGAGCTTTGAATTTCTTTCAAAAATAAATTTTTTTTTGGAGACAAGAGTCTCAAGCTGTTGACCTGGATAGAGTACTATGGTGTCACAGCTCACAGCAACCTCCAACTCTTGGGCTTAAGTGATTCTCTTGCTTCAGCCTCCCAAGTAGCTGGGATTACAGGC
>NW_003852420.1:18400986-18404043 GCF_000181295.1 Otolemur garnettii | reverse complement strand
AAAAAAAAAAAAAAAAACAAAAAAACAAAACAAAACAAAACAAAATCACTGGCCTAGAGGCTCAAGCGTTCAAGGGTGAACAAAGGGAAGAAATGAGATGATACTGATGAGCTTGGACTCTATTCTGAGGACTTGACATTAGATTTTTGCTTCTGTGTTTAAAAGAAAGGATTAAAGGAACAATAATAGAGGAAGTGAGACTGGCAGGGAGGCTGTCTAGGTAATCCTGGCTCTCAGGCTCTAGGCCTTTTGCCTGTACAGTTCTATATTCTCTAAGTTCAAGGGCACCTCTACTAGGAGGCTGTGCTGTTTTGAGGCTTCAGGTCCTCCCCTGAGTCTCTGCTACCTTCTATACCAACTTGATCACTTTTACAAACATCAGTGGCCCAGTTGGCCCTGCTACTCTCATGCCAGACTAGACACTCCTTGAAGGTAAGAGTGTGTCTGCTTCCTCTCTGGGAACCCAACTCTGCCCAGCATGGAGCAGGGCACAGTGGGCTGCTCAGTCTAAGATCGCATGACCTAGGAGGAGAGGTGAGGTTGAGAACAGGAGTAGAAGCAGGTTATTCATCTGGCTAACTCCTCAGTCACCCTTAGGTTCTTCTACTCAGTCCCTCTCCCTACATGCTGTGAAAGTGGTATGATCACCTACCCTTTAACAGATGAGGAAATAACAGGGCTCAAATAGGCAATGACCTGGCCATGGTCCAGGTTTCTGCTTACAAAAAAGACGAAATCTGAGTCAGGATCTATAAATCTAGACCCTTTTTCGTAGAGAGACTCTAACTAACCACTGCCTACCAAGTGGCAACTCTAGTGACAGGGGTTCCAAGGGCTAAAGTACTTACCATGTCTCTTCATGGAGGAAGGGGAAGGAGGGAGACACAGAACTGTATGCTGGATTAATGGGGGAGCAGTGGGGGTGAGTTGGGCAGGGTGAGCCTCTGGGCTAGGCTGAGGGCCTACTACGTATCCCCTAGGGAGGTGAGAACCAAATTGGAGGCAAGATGGTGCTGGTCCCAGTGTCCTGTCTCAGCACCACAACAGAACAAAGACACCTGCAGCTCAGCAACAGGGACAATTCAAAGGGGACACCACTTTGTGCTGCCTTTTAAGTATGCTCATGCACAAGGTTTATAAAGCATTTTCATACCCAATTTTAAGTCTGTTCTTCCCAAGAGTGTGTCAGGAGGGAAAGAGTCTGACCCCTCACTTCACAGATGGGGAAATCAAGGCATGTGGCAAAACTGTGTTTTGAATTCAGAATCTCTGACTTCTGCCCTTTCCGTGGCTGTGATTTCAAGTTATCTCTCTCTTTTTTTTTAAAATTTGAGACAGAGACTCTGTCACCCTTGTTTAGAGTGCCTTGGCATTATACTTCACAGCAACCTAAAACTCCTGGGTTCAAGAGAATCCTCCTGCCTCAGCCTCCCACGTAGCCGGGACTACAGGTGTGCACCACAATGCTGGGCTAATTTTTTCTATTTTAAGTAGAGAAAGACTCTTGCTGTCACTCAGTTTAGTCTTGAACTCCTCAGCTCAAGCAGTGCTCCAACCGTAGCCTCTTAGGGTGCTAGGATTTCAGGTGTAAGCCACTGTGCCCGGCCCCAATTTATCTCTTAATCACTATGCAGATCACCATCTACTCCCCTACAACCAAGTCCCTGTGCAAACACTACTCTGGAGCTGGGGGCCAGATCTCAAAATCTCAGACACTCAATACCCTTCAACAGCCTTCAAATGCCTCTAACGATGACACTGAAATTAGTAGCAATTAGTTCTCTGCCTCTGCAGAACTCTCCATGGTCTGAAATCCTGCAGCAATGACCTTCATTCATCTTCTTCCTTTGAGGCAGGCAGAAGGGCATTCTCACTTGACCCAAGAAGAAACTGAACCCCATGAGACAGAAGTGACTTGCCCAAAACCACAGTGAACCAGTGACAACTCTGAGACAAGACTAGAACCCAGGTTTTCCGCTAACCCCTCACCTCGATTCCCCTTCTTACCTGCAACACTGACAGGTTGGTCTGTCCAGAAAGGCTCAGCTTCTCCTGCTCTGACGGGTAGGCGTTATAGCGGTGCAAGTACAGCCAGTCCCGGAGGATCTTCACGGACTCCTTGGGCAGGTTTCCTCTGCGCTTCCTCTTGCCTGCCAGAGACAGGAGGCCTTCGTCTTCACCTAGATCACTGTCTGACATGGTGTCTAGCTGCTAGGCTGGACCCTGGGCAAGCCTGGGACAAATAAAACAGGGGAAGGGAACATCATTACCTTGTACTGCTTCTCACCTTTTTCCTAGTCTCCAAACACACTCAGCGTTACTAGAGCCTAAGACCCTAGAAACTGGGGAGTTGTGAAAGTCTCCAGTCATACCAGAACCTGAGAGAGCTGGACAGAATGAGTCTAAAAGTGCCCCACTGCATGGAGCTGGCAGATGACACTGAAACGACTCATTCATAAGCAGGACAGGATTAGAATAATTACTGCTACCGTTGAGGTCTACCGATTTCTGTGCTCTGTACTGAGCACTTTATGCTATCTCACTTAATCCTCAGAGCCCCTTGTAAGGGAGAAACTGCTATCATCATCATTTTTATTCTTTTCTTTTTTTTTCTGAGACAGAGTCTTATTATGTTGCCCTTGGTAGAGTGCTATGGCATCACAGCTCACAGCAACCTCAAACTCTTGGGCTTATATGATTCTCTTGCCTCAGCGTCCCAGGTAGCTGGGACTATAGGCACCTGCCACAAGGCCTGGCTATTTTTTGTTGTTGTTGTTGTAGTTGTTACTGTTGTTTAGCTGACCCAGGCTGTGTTTGAACCCGCCAGCCTCGGGGCATATGGCTGGCTCTCTACCCACCGAGCTAGGGGCCTGTCTCATCATTTTCTATGAAGAAACAGAGAGAGATCAAGAAAGCAGCTCAAGACACGGGGGGATTAAACAGAGTATCATGCAACACAGTGATTTCACTCATGGAGAGTATCTGTCCAAGAGAAACTCATGTCCACACAAAACCTTGCGTACACAAATGTTCACAGCATTATTTTTTTTTTTTTTT